>NC_045745.1:5742795-5775454 GCF_008692095.1 Etheostoma spectabile | reverse complement strand
TGTGTGTGTGTGTGTGTGTGTGTGTGATAACCGGCACTCCCACCAGCAGGTGTGTCGAGGGCAGTTTCCAGCTGCAACGCCTGGCATCTCTACAAGGATACAAGGACATCACGGCACCCACCAGCACCCACACCCATAACAACTTATATCCAGCCCTTATTTTTAAGAAGTCCAGAGACTGTACTTGTATTTGTGTAGGTGTAATTTTTACATTTTGTGTAAAATATTTTACTGGTTTTATACCTTCAAAACCAGCCCGTGTCTGATTGTGTATTCAACACTACACTGATACAGTTTCCAAATCTCTCTCACCGGTAACTCAAACTCCTTTCTTATTTCTTTCCTCCCAAAGGTTCAAGGCTAATACACATTTTCACATCCTGCCTGAGAGGTCTGACACATGAAGGACCTTATTTTAATTGAAAACATTAAAGGTCAGATCACTGTGATCCATGGACACTCAGAAGAGGCCCTCTCTTTTGGCTTGTGCTCTCCATAGGATCAGTTAGGTAACAGCTGATTCGTAAAAGTGATAAAGCGGAGAGGAGGTTTCTATGATAGACAAGAGTTCATCCCGTCCTGTGAAGCAACTGGAACATGTTCATGCCCATAGTCATCCAGTGGAAAAATCCAAGCCATTAATCACCATGTAGACTATTACAGCAGAGTAAGGAGCCAAATGGGAAACAAAATGTGACAAACCCCTCTGTTTCAAGGCCTGCACAAAGTATTTCAAGATAAAGGATAAAGTAACTAGACATCTTCTTAAATCACCATGTTTAATACAAAACCACCTCTGACTCTGCCTGACCTTCATCAGAGTCACAAAGAGGAGGCAGATTTCACCACATAAAAGGTCCCTCAACTGTCAAGTTCTACATTAACACTTTCATATTTGATAGCTGCACACCTCACAGGGTACTTTTGCTGGGCAAACAAACGCACACAAGAACACACATACACACACACACACACAAACCACACACACACACACACACACACACACACACACACACACACACACACACACACACACACACACACACACCCGTTGAGGCTTACTCACCCAATGAGGGAGACCATCTGCTCCACTATGTGCCTGCTGAAGGTGACGATCACAAACAGTTTCTGTATGACAAAGAAACACACAGAGAAAGAGCGAGTCAGTTACTGAACCATGAGGTCACTGTGGGGTGCAGAACAAGGCAGCATGTGCATCATAGTTTGATCAGTAATTCCTTAACTCCCCCTCAAACACACACACACACACACACAAAACCCATTATGCCCGAGCCCATGCCTTGCACCACCAAGGCGGTTTGGTCTAAAAGTAGCCATGAAGACGCCCTTGTCTTGGTGGGCAAGAAATAAAAGGCCTAGGCTCTATGACACATGACCAACACAGTACACTAGGTCATCATATCACACTGGCTGGGTGTGTGTGTGTGTGTGTGTGTGTGTGTGTGTGTGTGTGTGTGTGTGCATGCGTGCGTGCGTGGGTGCGCGTGTGAGTGCGTGTGTGTGTGTGTGTGTAGGATGGATGGATGGATAGAGGAGTAGAGGAATCAAACGAGATGTATCATTGCTTCAGCTTCAAAGGGGGTCTGTAGGCCGGTTCCTGTCCGGTCTGATTCTGCTTAGTCATGGGCCAGACAGGCGACTGGCAGCCATTTTGCCTCATGTTAGCCCTGTGTTCTCCAACAGGGGGGCATGAACACGCACCCAATATTTGACCTGTTTTTTTTTTTCTTGCCCTCTGATTTGTTGTGGGTTACTTTATTCTTATAAACAAACATGCGCGTTGACCACTAAAAATGTGGTTTGATCCAGTAAGATGGAGGCTGCCTTCAACATGGCATTAGAGAGGCTTAAACCAACAGAGCTTTTGGCGGGTCCATCATTACAAACTCATGTTGTGCAAAAATGGATTGTTGAAACCCACAGAACCTTATTTAAAATTCTAGTCCAGATCCCAAGGTTTCCAAAGATACTAAATATATACTGGTGAATTACAGGGCAAAGTCAGACATCTAGAATCTTCCGTTTTTTGGTGATGAAAGAGGCATAAAAATGTAATCTTGGATTTTAATATTTCACTCAATATAAATTTTAGAAGTTTGAAAAAACATGTAGTTAAATATGAAATTGTTGAAACATTTGGCTTAGGCTGAAAGTAGTGAAGGTCAATATGTAATTTAGTAGTCATTATTTTATTGAAATTGAATTTGAGTTTGGGATTAGTAGAATATTTTTTGTGATGCTTTTGCAACATGCTAAATAATACTGATCAAATAAAGGACTGCAGAATAAAAATTGCCTGTATGGCTAAATCTAGGACATTTACATAATGGACTCAAGTGCTCATGTTTATTAATGTGCATTGTCCCTTCTTATATACAATTTATAAATATATTAAAATATTTCTGACATGCAGATCATTCTCATACATGAACCTCGACTGAGTATTGAGTTTATTGATCAGAGGTTTTAAGGTACAAATGCTGCAAATTGGTCTTTTTGGGAGAATTTTAGCAGTTTGTTAATGAGGACCACCATTAACTTCCCAGACAAGCTAAAACAATGGAAGTGTAGATTGGAAAAACAATAGGAGCTTAAAGGACACCTAAAGAGCTCAGACCTCTGTCAATGCCATTCCCTATCTCGCAATGTAAATGAAAGTGAAAAATGATTTGTGTATCCACCAAGTGATTTGGATCATCTCTAAAACGTAATGGGTTCTTCCTTGGCCTATGCTACACCCTTCCACCAAGTTTCATGAAAATCGGGCCAGTATTTTTTCGTAATCCTGCTACCAATCATACAAACATGACCACCTTAGCAGAGCTAAAGATAAATGACATTAGAAGTGAACAAAATGAAATGTGACAGCCACGTCAGCACAACACCCAGAATGTCACATTTACAAGATCACAATCATTTTCACGTCATGTGCTGGCAGTCCTGGATTAGTAATTTGTCAAAGTGTTCTTGGTAAGCTTATCATGTAACATGTCATCCAGCTCATACATGTGTTTGTTCATTTGATTGTGGGTGTTAAACCTCAGGACGTCATAGACTCAAAGGCAAAATATTGGCAATGTCACAAAAATAACAAAACTTATAACTGAGACCCACAACAAGAAAAAAGACTGACATTAGCTGAAAATAAACATCCCCTCATTAACCCATCTTCAGGAAGAAGTTTCAGAGGGATGCTTACATCTCTGCAACAGGCACGGACAAGTGATCTGAAATCCTACACAAAGCAAGGAGGAAGGGACAGCAAACAGGAAAGCTGACTAACATGTCATAAATGTGTCTGCTCGGAAACTGGCACTGACACAGTCAGCCTCGCTCATTTCAGTTAACTGATAATGCTGATAAGAGCTACGTATGCACGCAAGCACACACACACACACACACACACACACACACACACACACAACACACACACACACACACACACAAACAAACACATACAAATAACAAGGGGGAAGGATTATATCAGTTCTCAATAGTTTACAGAAAAGGAACACTCCTTATCAAAAACCATGAGGTGCATCAAGTGAGCTGACAGTAATGTGGAAGTAAGAACATCCTGTTGAACGTTCAGATTAAAAAGTCAAACAGTGTAACAAAAACAATTCTCTCATTTCTCTTTTGCTATATCTAAGTCTATGTCCTCTGCCACACCTCACACTCTTCTGTCCTCAGCCAAAAGGCAAGGCCTGACATGACATCACCCATCATGCTCAAGTTACCTGCCGCGTCACAAAAGGCGGCGGTGTTAACCATTCTACGGCGGACATTCAGACGTGACGCTTAATGAGCATAAAAGGTGAAAGCAGCACAGAATAAAAAGTCTCTCACTGGAGACTACTGAGAACACACCTGAAGCACAGGTGCAAAGCCAAGATCAAAAACACGCTTTGAAGCAGAGTTTTTACGTCCACAATACACACATGCACACGCACACACACCCCACACACACACACACACACACACACACACACACACACACACACACACACACAGGGCTCAAAATCCCCTCTTGTTCCCTCTTGGCCCATGAGTGAGAACGTCACCTGCGTTGTTTTCTGCTCACACACTGTAAACTACTGAATCATTTGCATTAGAAGGAGAACCTGAGCTTGAAGAGAATTGAACCAAGCAGCTACAGGAGAGATTGGGGCCCCCCAGACATGCCGGAGAGCTGGGTGAAGTCTTTCTTTTCAAGAGACAGTGGGGGACACTCCCCTGTCAGTGGGGGCCCCTGGGACCCCTGGGTGTAATCTAGTACTGTGTGTGTGATTGTGCCTGCCTTGCAGGCAACCCCCCCGCCACCATCTTCCCCCTATCTCTCTCTTTCACCATCACCTCCCACAGACAATGTTTATCAGCTTTAGCTTGCGCTGACTAGGTTCATCCCCCAACCTTTATTCTTAGTTTGGTGCAGGACAATGCATTCTGCGTATGTGAAAAAAAGCTTTGGTTTTAACCCTTCCTCTCTGAAACACAGTAAGCAAATTCCAACATTTGCTTGAAAAACAGAGAGTTGAGCCCCTGAGAGTAATCACAGTCATACTGCAAATTCCTGGACACAAATTAAGGATTTTACAGGATTAGAAGAAACGTTTGTATTGCCAAGTCTCCTAACAGCACAATCCAATTCAAGGGTTAGGACGTATCTTTCACTTTCCCATAAATTCTCAATCTGCTGTCGTCCGACCAGCCTACTGTACAACGTACTGGGAGTGCTGCAGCTGCAATCACAAAATGGTTGACTTCCCCTACTCTGGCCTCCTTACTACCAGTGTAACAGTACAGCGATGCTGTGCACGACTGTGATTCAATATTTAACACACTTCTCCCTCTGATCAATATTATGATTGTATTATGATGTATGTAGATCTCAAACTTTCTACAAAATTTCCATCTTTCTCTAGAACAGATAGCAGGCGAGTTATATATACGTACGCAGTGCTGGGAAAGATTTCTTTACTGTACACAAGTCTACTGGAGCAATCTGCCCCGGCATTATTTACATGGATGTGTAGGATTAACTGCAGCTCACCTGAATGTGCATTTTAATGGCTGCTTTCCCAATGAGTGTCGCACCAAAAAAAGTCCAGAAGGGGACTGAGAAATGTCCACATGTTATTCCTGCCAGGTCAAACAAGGGATTGGGAATCTGGGGGGAAACAACCGAGATGGTTAGACTTGGTATGGTGTAAATTCCCTTCAAGAAACACAAAACTAATCATATAGAGAAAGAGCACGAAACACTGTGGCACAATATTGACATTTCTAACATCTGCATTCCCTAGGCACACCTATAGAAGGGCACAGACAATATCTGATACTTGTCAAATATACATTTCATAATATCAATATTTAGTTTTTTTAGGTTGAAAAGTTCTAGGCTGTCCAGTCCTTTGAATTATGCACACACCAATACATTAAAAGCTATGTGAATATATATCAACACATGATTTAAACTGTTAAACCCCATATGGGGATGAATAATATTTATTACAATAAAAAACTGCATGTGTGATGTGACTTACTGAAGCACAGGCCAAAATCCCAAAGACTCCGACCCTCTGGGTGAGTTTCTGCACGGCTACCTTTGCTCGGGTGGCAAAGTCCTGAAAAAAAGCAGAAGTAAGAAAAATGTGTGATTTCATTTTCTATAGAGACTTGCTGATGTTTAGCTGATACCGATCCCAAAGTGTATGTATACTGTATGCTTAATATAGCCATCGCTTCATTTACAGGGTACATCTCAAACCTGCCTCACACATTTTTACTAAACAGCAAATTGTAATAATTTTTTTCTCCTTATTAATGTTGTAGAGTTTTTCACAGTCACATGTCACACTGTTTTTATAAATACTGGATGATGTCTGACAGATTAGTTTAAATTGATTACTACTGATTTGACATTTCATATAATAAATCATTTATAATTCCTTTTTGTTAAATTTCAGATTGATAAGTATTGTTTGTTTAGATTCAAATAAATAATTGGGCTACTTAAACATTTATTAGAGAAGAGTTTTTTCAAGCCTTTCGGTGAAAAAAGAACTTGTTGCAGAAGTGTATGAAATAAATGTGTTTAGCCAACTGGAATATTGTTTTCATAGTAATTTTGAATAAGTGCTCTAAAACCCATTCAAATGCAACATTATAACAAACGAAGAATTTAGGATAAGATCTTAATTTGGGATAACGTTGTATAATCAAATGTCTGCCTTCAGGATTTCTCCATTGTCTCCGAATGTTAATGTTTTAATGTATTCACGAGTTATTGTCTTTTTACTGACATTATTTCTTTCCATTTTGTATCTAAAAACATCTTGATGTCCAAATAAAACGAAAAATGGGTTTATAACTTGTTACTTTTTTTTGTTTTTATCTCTGCTCGTGTTTAAATAAGTGGAAAGGAGCAGCAGCTGCTACAGGAGGATTTTCTACGTCCTGTAAATGTGCCCTCCCAAAAAAATATTAATATTGAGCAAGATAACTGACAAAGCAAATGATTACATCTTTAGAAATTAGATGTACAGCAGTGCAAACTGTTTCAAACCTAAAAAAACATATATTATATATATATGTATATATATTTCTATCTATATTTAAATGGATTGTACATCGGAGTGTTTTTCACTTACTAAATCTTAGAATCTGTGTTTCTAAACTCTCCAAAGTTCAGATGCTTCAGTTTAATGATACAAATATACCTAAAGATGCACTTTTCATAATATTTAATAATTCTAATGTATTCATGTTTACCAAACTAAATGTGAAAAGTCTAAGTGATGAGGAACTCATTCCCTGCTGTTTAATTCTATCAAACAAGACATGAACTTATCTAATAATAGACAACTTCTCACAGGGAAAATGTATTTATTTAAAGGTTTGAATGAAAAAACTGGGCTACACAATTAACTTAAAGTCCTTTGCTAAATTGCTGACCATCTTGCCAGCATAAATATCTTCAAGTTCACAGCTCGAATACACTGATTCACCTGCCACATATTCTAAAAGAATCGCAAGGCTCTTCTCTAAACATGCTTCCTAATTTTAGCAAAGTGGTAAATCTGGTTTTAGCATGTCAGTATTGAACATTGTACAAGTTAATTCAATTGTCACTGGGAATGTGTGAACAACAGAACAGACGTTCCTGTGACTCACCCATTCTAGCTCGTTCTGCTGGTCTTGCCCTATCCTTCTTGACAGCTCACAGCAATGAGAGATTTTTCCAGCAATATACCTTTTCTGGGAAGAGGAGCCTTAATCTGTTTGGATTTGACCTAATCTAGTTCTGGGAACACAGTGGGAATGCAGAGGAAACCCCCTGAGCCAGGACCTTTCAGATTTTTGGAGGGTCTTTCAAAATCTAGGTAAGTATTGAATTCAAATTCCAGGATTACTATTGTTTAAATAAAATGATTTGTGTTTTGCACAGAAATAGTTTAATTCTGGGTGGAAATCAAAACCTTTAAAACAATAACTATAAAATATACTGAGGAGATTCCATTTCCAAAATATATGAAGCAAGAGTTTATATTTTGTATGCCTTAATGCTAATACTGTGATCAGTAGGAAGTATAGATTTTACAGCCATAAATTGCACAATGGCTTTTATTCGTTATTATTTCTACGTTTGTCTGAACTTGAAGTTGTTGCGTTTTTTGGGGAAAGCAATACAATTATTATTTGTTTGCAAAGTTAATTAATGTATTACTGCCTGCAATGCTGTAAAGTTCACAGTATATCAAAGTAATTATATTTATGTCATATTGGACAAATATATGCACTCACTCTTCTGTATTGAATACATATTTGTATTTGTAGAAGCCTTAAATGTGTGTTTAATTAATCCTTACATAGATTTTTGCTCATTAATAAGCTATTTCAATGATTTCATTTAATTGTATGTCTGCTATACTGTAACATATGTGCATATTTTATATGTTGCATATTATTCAGGCTGTATGAAGAAGTTGTAATGTTTCACAATAAAAGCCTCTCTTTGTGCCGTTCATATTAAACTTCAAACTTATTTTGTATTTGTTAACAGACTATTAATTAATGTAAAAAACCTCAGTAATGAATGAATAATTGCAAATGCCATTCTTGATAATAAAAAAGTATATATAGTAAAAGATTTAGAGAAAATACACACTTTCACACTGACTTCTGTTATGAACATATACATATGTTGGTATTAAAGCTAACATTCACCATAATCATTTTATAAAACTGTTTATTCTTCTTGAGCCAAATCATTTATGTTTTCACAGTATTTCCTTTTTTAATGGAACAAAGTTTTTCACAAAAACGTGCATTTATTGCATTTTAGAATGAAACCCAAATAGTTAGTGGTCTGTGTATGTATATGAATTTGGAGGTTTTTTATCTAAAACAATATCAAATCAAGTGACAACGAAAAAAGAATCGTATTAACAGACAAGAATAAAATAGTTTTCTTCTTAAAAGTAGGCCTCAGTTTCTAAAACATCATATTAATTGAAAAAAGAGACGTGGGAGGGGGCTGGCAATGCCCGATCATACCTTATATGGTCAACAAAACCAGTACGGTGCTGTTGACATTCTTTACGGGGTGCAACCAAGTGGACGGGAAATTTGAGAGACATGGGAGGTCGCCTAATAAGGTGGTGGTGGGGGGAGCAAAGGGACACAGAATCTGATTGGTCCACAATTTGAATTTCTGCCTCCACTGATGTCCAATCATAAAGGTTTCTCTTTGGACTAGCCTGTAGTTTTAATTCTAGCCTGTCCCAATGTGTGCATGTGTGTGTGCATGTGTGTGTGAGTTGCTCAGCTGGTGGGGGAAAGGGAGGGAAGGAATGTGTATGGTTGGTTTACAGCTGAAGCGCTGAGGACGGTGTCTGGACCAGGGACACATGACAACTGTTGCCGTTTGGACAGAACCCTGCAGAACCAATCATTGCCACGGAGACGGCCTGTGAATCCCATTCATTCTCTGACATCATGACACATGCATTGTTTACATTAGGTACTTTAGCTGCGCTTTTGGCTCATGCGGTGAAAGCGAGCATGAAAATATCACCGCAGTGTGAACAAAGGGTCCCTGAGGATGAGGGGAGGGTGTAAAAGGGTGTGTGTGAACTTGTGACACTGTGATTTACTATAGTTGAACTATGTACTTGGACTCTCTCTCGATTGTGCATTTGTGGACTGGGAAAGATCTTGGATGGCTGGGGTTCAGACATCCAGACTCTGTTGTTGGTGGCTTATGGAAAATCACCATCTTTGCCAGGCAGCTTGCCAAAGGCTGCCTGTCCCCCCCCCCCCCCCCCCCCCCCCCCCCACCAGGGCTGGGCTGGGTCTAGCAGCAATTACATTTGGTAAGATCTTGTCAAGGGTGCAGCGTCATTAAAACGGCAGAGGTTTTGGTTCCAGATTTGGCTGCCCGGCACAGATGATTTATTCATAGTCTGCACAGTCACCTCGCATGGAGCCGACCTCTGTGGGGAACAATACGCTCATTTAAACTGTTGTGCAAATATACGTACTTCTAACAGTCAGCTTAACCAATACCTCATTTGAATGAGCAAATCACAAGCTCCTTAGAAACCACATTTTACCTGTTTAGTCGCACACTTTTTACAGCTTGTACAGCCATGTGCTTCATAAGCATGTGCTACTTTTGTTTATTTGATATAAAAATGGTGAAGCAATCTGGGCATCATTTCAAACATAAGAAATGTTTTGATTTAATCACAGTAAATATGTAGATAAATTGGAATAGCTGGGAGTTCATCACAAAACAATGGAATTATGGCATGGCCATCATTAATTGAAAATGAGATTAAATTCTTATTAGGTACATGGCAAAAACATGACTCTTATATGACTCATGACTTTATAAATACAAGAGCATGTCCTGTCCTGATAGTTTGAATATCGGTGGTTACGATTGCCAGGTGATGACAGTTATTGGAAAAAACCAAAGAGAAGACTGTTTTTTTTTTTAACTTGATACAGCAACCCAAAACAAATGAACAGGAAGAAATAATGTTACGTTATCTTGATATACCATAAATGTAAACAGGATCAGTTTCAAGTGTCAGGTTTTTTTCAGTTTTCTTTTTCCTTTGCCTTTTTAAATCTGAAATGCATTATTGTACAATGTGACATGTTTATTTTTGATCTGCTGAAAAGTTGAAGGTTTTCTCATAAAAAAAGTGGACTTTTTATTGTGAAAAAAGTTGGCAAAGCAAACACTTTTTCAGTAGTCTTTGGTATTGCTGATGGGGTACAGAGTTCCAACAAAGACAAAAAGCAGGCAGCGACGAGGCACTCTGCTCCATGTGGAAAATTAAAGTGTCAGACAAGGAAAAATCTATGCATAGCCTATACACAAGTCAACACCCACGCACATTTTTTCTCTCCCTCTTTCTGTGTTGTCTTTTTTTGTCAATGAAAATCTTTGACACACAAGACACACATATCCGTAGGCACCGCGAGCCCCTCAACACGAAGATGGCTAAAGTTCATCTCATTAACTCCTGACAAGTCCGCGCCTGCACTCTCCGGCACAGGAAGTGGAGTGATTAAGGAGTTCTGACAGCAAATAGACCCTTTCAGAAAAAGGAAGACACACAACCACAGACACACACACGACACACACACAGACGACACCACACACACACACACACACACCACACACACACACACACACACACACACACACACACACACACACACACACACACACACACACACACACACACAAAATGCACCCCTAGTCCACGTTGACAAATTCTTTAACAAGCTGTGGTTAAAGGGAAGCTGGTTTTACTCTGACTCCACCCCCTCCTTTCAAACGGTTTACTGGAAATAAAGAGGGAGGAGGAGGGAGGGGGCACTTTCAGAGAAGTCATGTGACAGGGCTGGGCAAACCACAGCACAGAGAGCCTTTGAGTGCAGTAGGCCAGGGGGGAAGGCAGGCATACGCCCAGCGCAGATGGCCCTGATTTGAGTTACAGGAGATACAATCCTGGGAGTTGGCAATCAAGAATTCACAGCATGTTAACCCCTTCTTGCCAGATGAAAAAAAACAACCACAAGCCAGGAAATAACTTCATTATCAAGTTACAAGCAATCATGGATACGATCCATGCAGGATCCTGTGAGACGGTTTGTGTCGATACTGAGGATTCCTCTCCAGCACACCAAGCACTCTCGCACTGAGCTAGAGATTTAAGAGGGGGGAAAAAAGCTGATGTTCATGACATCAGTGTCTGGAGCCGTTAGAAAAAAGCATGACTTCATTATTCTTGAATAGCTCTGTTGAATGAATGAGAAAAAAAAGAGAGTGCTCTGCTGCTGTGCATCACGTGCACTTGTGGCAGGAAGTTGGCACGTGCAGGCTGGGAGAAATACCACTGGGTTTAAGTCAAACTGCTGGCACCTTCAAACCTCTGTGACTTGAGCGGAGGGGACGAAGTCAGCATCTTAATCCAGCTCCGCCGCCACAGGGTGGAGGGTGTGTGTGTGTGTGTGTGTGTGGGAGAGAGTCTAAGCTTGTGTGTTTGGAGGGGCGTAGGGTTGAAGGGGGGTCACATCTTTAAGGTTTAAGGTTTAACGATCCAACGATACCAGAGCTTCTCCAATCCAATCCCAGTGGAGTCTGTTTCCACTTTGGCCTACTACTATTGATTTTCAGCTTTCAATCAAAACCTCTGACACAAATCCACAACAGATGAATGCCTCCATGTCCACCTTAAAAAGGTGTAAAAAGTGGAAGTGAAAATCAGAGAGGTGTTGCGGGATCTCCTTGAGCAAAAGAGGGAACCCTGCGAACATCCGAGTAATGGTGAAAGCTCCGAGTAATGGTTAAAGCCCGGGCGAGAAAAAAATTGTTTCCGTATGTGGCAGGTCCTTGCTGGTGCTAGCAACCTGCCTTCAGATGCTGTCCAATCACACAAGTGCACATTTCATACATACACCCGGCTGCCAGATATCATCAGAGAGAGAGAAAGAGAGAGAAAGCAATGCACAGCGGGAGACGAACGGAGTGCGTGAGAAAGAATAGGAGCCTAGGTTGAGAAGGACAGAAAAAGAAATAATGTCAGAGAGAGAGAGAGCGAGAGCGAGAGAGAGACTGTGTAGTGAGACAGCAGCGAGCAGCGTCACTTCTAATCTGCCCTTGCAGAGATGCGAGACCAACAGGCGATGCTCCTCCTGCGTCACACTATTAGTTTGTTTAGCTCTTCAATGTTGAGATGATCATTTAGACTAAATCTCCCCTTTCCCATGCCGCCCGTTTGATGCTCTCTTCCACCGTCTTTACTTTGTTTTTGCAGTTTCGGTGGGAAGTGCTCCTTTATCAGTTAAGTGATGTCAGCGCTCTCCTCTCACACATGTGGTCTGAACACCAGGGCTGCTTTTGATACCAACCTGTCCAGCTGTCCACAGCATTAGTAACAGTGGAACTTACAGCAGATGCAGCACCCGTGTCCCTTGTTAACCAGCAGCACCCAATTCTTCTTAACACATTATTTTGTGACTTCCTTATTTCTGTTTCAGTATTAGTGTCTCAAGCTCACTGCAATTTGTGTGCTGGGAGTCAGCTAAACTATGCTAGTAATGAGAAAATTTGGTAATGCAATATTTATCTTTAAAAAAAAAAGATGTTGTTTACACAAATACATCACATCTACAGTGGCCGAATGTATGAATCATTAATACTCAGTGCCTCTAGGAACTCCACGTTTTTATTTTGATAATAATTAGAACATTTTGTAGACATTTTTTTATTAAGGGATGCTTAACATGCTGTTTGGACCAATGTCTACACACTTCAATATTAAGAAATCCAGGAAAGGCAGGATCAGGGTCAGGGAGTGTGTTTTGTGAGCATGTGATCCAGCCAAAGGCAAAATACCTGCTGTAACACCAGTGATTGAGCTGTGTCCAGAAATGCATCATGGTTCAAAGAAAATGAAGTAATGCAATAAGATTTCTCTGCCACTATAAAATGAATGCAGTAATTATTGGAACACAGAAAATCCTGATGGCATTTTGTCCACTTGTTCAAAACAAATGGCTAGAGGAGTTCTTGAAACATTTTGCCATTGTTTGACAAACTTTTTCATGGAACATGGTGTTGATGCAGAATGTAATAATTGAAATGATTTAAGTGATTTGATGGAGACTTTAATCAAAAAGAGATTGCTCCTAAAATCTAGAATCAAATCTTGGATCAAACATTAATATGCTCTATCCTATAGTTCAGGTTATAACCTTGCAGAAAAAGAATATGGTGGCATTTAAAAAAAAAAAATATATATATATATATATATACTGTACATATATATATTTTGGTGGCATTTTAGGCATATAGAGATAATACATCCAGCAATACATAATGACACAAATACTTTCCATTTTATTGGACTAGATCAGAATATCTATGACATTAGAATAAACTTTTTTCCCTTATTTCTCTTTTCTTATGCATACACAAGCATGGGGGACTTATATCATCTTGCAACCAGAGGTATACTGCTGGTTTCAGGCATTTATCCTTGTGGAATGACTGCATTATCAAAGACAGCCTGCAAGTACTGAATGATTCCCATCTTAATTATGGCTGGACTGTTACTAACACTGCATGCATGCTGAAAAGTGAAATAAATACTGTAAATAAAGCAAACTCTCAGTATTCCCTTGATATCTGGGACAATTTGTCTACTACAGTTTATTTGCAAATACAAAACTAAGGGATCGCATGGTAAAGTTCAAAACCATTTATGGATGAAGTTGTTTTGCTGCACTTGACCTGTCTGACTGTTTGACCCACACTGGAGAAAGAAAAGCATTTCTGAGGATGAAGCCTGTGTCAGGACTGACAGGTCTGATGAAAAGCCTTGGTAAAAGCACACGCATGTTTCCCCTCATTCCTTCTCCTCCATTCATAATCACAAGTGAGTGGAAAAATAAACATTTACAAAGACAAAAAAATAGTTTAAACATCGGCAGGGATGTTTGATATGAGAGCATTTTTTTACAAGGAATTTTAAAATGAAGGGCTGGAAATGGCGGGAACATTTCACTGTTCCCTTAGTCATATTGTTGGGAAAGCACTTGATTCCCGCTGTAACATTGAGACACTGAGGTGGGGTTAATCAGTGTTACATACACACACACACACACACACACACACACACACACAAACAAGTAATAAAAAAAAATTGTAAGGTTTTAATTGAAGATGGTAAAAGCCGATTTTGAAAATTGCTAAACTCAACATAGTGTGCACTAGGTGTGTGTGTGTGTGTGTGTGTGTGTGTGTGTGTGTGTGTGTGTGTGTGTGTGCGCGTGTGTGTGTGTAGAGAAACGCGACAGTAAATAACGGCAATACACAGTAAAGACTCACACACTGAGCTGAAATGGAAACACTGTGCTGTGTCATTCGGTTTAAAGCTATAGCGCGTAGTTTCTGTCGGCCCCATGAGGAATTTTAAGTAATGACAACAACACTGTTGGCGCATCCACATGACACAAGGCTTCCGTGATCACAAACGCACCCCTACACCTTTGCAACGCAGTTGCTAGTAGCCTAGCAGCACACGGAGGATTAAAAAAAAAAAGATGGACTCTTCAGAATGGGTCATTATCTTCTTGAGTTTCTGCGTGGGAAAGTCAGCGGACTTCTGAACATAGTCATACTGAGAAATCCAGAGAGAGTTGTGTGAAGCTAATAGTCTTAATTAACAACTCATTAGGCAATGGCTTGAATGTAACGGATGTTCATTAATATCAAAAAGTTGCACACTAAAACTTTAAAGGTATTCATTTTTAAGGATCGTGGTAGTCTACAGTATTTTAAAAAAAAAGAAATTAATATCCGAATCCCAAAAATATGAATGAATACCTACCCAACGAATGATTATACAAAGAGTCAAATATTTGGTTATATATATATGTATGTTCTGTTTATTATACTGTGATTTTTTTAAGCCATACCACCCAGCCCTAGGTAGAAGTTAAAGTTATATCTCTACAAGATGAGCATTGGAGGGTGTGAGGGGTGTTAAATAACAGAGGGTGATGACGGGGCTGAAGATAATGCAGGGAGCAGTGTGTCACCTGTGCTGACTGGGTCTGGTCCAGAATCTCCTCAAACCTCTGGTAGTCCTCGTTGTTGGGGTTAGCCCCGGACAGCCTCGCCGCCCGTGCCATGAAGTAGGGAGGGAGCTCTCCTATAGCTGTACCTGCACCCTGCTCACACAGAATCACAGACGTACAAAGGGAGATTGTTAATTACTGCTGCTCAGCTGTTCATAGTTCACTGTTTACAGTACCCCATGGCGTGCTTCTAGATATCGCTTTGGCAGCATAGGCTTCTGTCCCAACTGCCAATCAATCTGAATTCCACATAGCTTTAAGAAAGAGAAGGATGTTAGTAGTTTTTTATTTGTATACATTTTCTTAAATTGTGTTCAAATACTGTGGCTGAATTGATTGCGTTAAATTGTATTTTTTTACCATGCATTGTGGTGTTTAGTTATAAAAATGCTATATGTGTCTTAATGTCATGCTAATTATTTCAACAACCATATTACCATGGTTCCTGCGGGGTTAATGGAGCAAAAATATCATTATCCACTATCCTAAGGAGCTTTCACCGCTTGACGTCTTGGACCGTGCGATCAGAGCACTTAATGGGAATAAAACGGAAAGGATTTACGAGAACGAAAATCCCGCAGATTATTAAACGATCATGGATACATAAAACACAGGTCCAGGGAAGGTGAAAAACCAGATGCCACTTCTAAACAGCATATCAACACACTGCACCGCTAGCTGCTCTGTTTCAATCTGCTTTGGACATGAGGAATGCAGTGTTTCTGGAAAATGTAAGAAGTGCTAACAAGCCCAGGGGGTTATAAAGGAACCAAGATATCAATATCTGACAGCCAAAAGGAGCTTGCAGCTATAAAGTGGTGGAGCCTGTGTGGTTGAGAAGGGGCTTAACAGGAAGAAAGCGGAAGTGATTTGAGGAAAAATAAATCCTCAGCACTTGGTCGGTTCACCAAGTTCATACCGCCAAAACATGAGGATGGGGGGAGCGAAGGGTGAGGGCGTGAGGGCTACAGACTTAATTAACACAATGAAAACAGCCGCCAAGAAATGCTGTTTTTGGAGTTGCTCACAGCTCATTACTTTAATGTTTCCAGGCACAGGGGGAGAGTAGGGGTGCAAGGGGGTTGAGAGAAGATGCTAAAGAAAGAAGACAATTACAGATGGCATATAGATGATTTCAAGCCCCAACACATCCCGAGCATCCGCAGATGCACAGCAATAAAAGAAAATGAAAGATATAAACTAATATTCAGTTGTTTAGGAGGAAACCCTCAAAATCACAGATTCAATCTCTCTCCCAGAAGAACATAACTAACTAATCACAGCCACATTACTTGTATGTTGCTGGATGGCTGAGCCAGAAGATGATTAGTGGGTAGTTAGCAACCATGGCAGCGACAACAAGCCCAAACAATCATTCTCAGAAGGCGGTGCTATCCCAAAACCTGGCAGACTGCATCTTTAATGTGGACACCCTGTTCTCTTGTTAACACTGCAGCCTTTGATGAAATCTGCCAGTTTTTTTTCCTCATAATGGAGACGTGCCTTAATCTCCCTGGCAGCTGCTCCATTCAATAGCTCTGCCTCTGTTTGTGAGCGTGCATGTGTTTGTGTGTGTGTGTGTGTGTGTTTGTGTGGGGGGCACTAAAAGACGTCCACCTGCACAGTGGTGGTGTTTGAAGTGCAGCACTTAAGGGAGCTCCAGTAGTGGACAGAGAGGCTTCAAGAGTGAACAGACAAAGACACAAAGAGAAAGGGGGAAAGAGAAAGGAGAGAGGAGGAGAAGAAGAAGAGGTAGTGGTGGTGGGGAGGGGAATGTCTCATCGCCAGAAGATGGTAGGCTGGCAGGAGGAGGAGGAATGCTGGCGTGGGTGCTTTGAAACTGTCGTTGCAACAGGTGTCTCCAACTGTAGAGCTGACAAGCCTAACCCAAGGCCATGCCTGGCTGGGGTTACACGGGTGTGGTGGTGAATGGGTGGTGGTGAATCCAATGGGATTGGGTAGCACACACACCCACAAACCTCCTATATCACACTTCAGAGCATGGTCCTGCTGCTGGAGGTGTGGCTGTGGCTTGGTTCAGTGAAATTTTGATTCCAGTTTGAAGCCAGAATAAAAAACACATACACACAGACACACAAGGTTGTATATTCAAGTGCTCATATTCTGCTCAATTTAATATTTGTATTTAGATGTAATATCAGAATAGGTTTACATGGTTTAATTTTCAAAAAACACCACATATTTGTTGTACTGCACATTGCTGCAGCTCCTCTTTTCACCCTGTGTGTTGAGCTCTCTGTTTAAGCTACAGAGTAAGGCATCACACTTTTCCGTCTTTGTTGGGAGTTGCACATGTGCAGCAGCTAGGTAAGGACTACTAGCCAGTCAGAAGCAGAGTATGAGAGCGTGCCATGCTAGCAGCTGGGTGAGCATTATAACGTGTGTTACAAAGTGATGCACGTTCGTCACAGAAGTAAAGGTTGGACTACAACAGAGCTGTTTGGAGCAGTTTGTGAACCGTGTTTTCTGTCGGAGATGGTAAGTCCCTTTGGGGGGGACTTTTGGTGTTTTCACTTTGTAAACCTATAATGTGCACAAAAAAGATATATAACCCAATAAAGAAAACGGAAAAAGCCAAAAAGCATAGTATGAGCACTTTAAGATGGGCTGTGTCTCTTACAACAACATAAATCCATTATAGAGTAAGGGGTTAAGGTGAAGGTCAAAGTATAGTTTTTACAGTATAATTCTTTGATATTAGTTCAACATTAGTATTTAGTTTAACATGTAAAGAAATGGTGAATGTTAGGATTAGTGAGGATATAGTGAATGAGTATCATTAATAAAAGGCCTTTACTAGGTATTGCAGTACAAATGTGTAGCTTTGAATGATTCTAATTAAATTGAAACCTTTTTATTATGTGTGTGCGTGTGTGTATGTGTGTTCTCAGTTAATGTACTAAAAACAATAAGGAAGACTGGGGGCCAATTACAGTAGAGCAGGTTGTGAAACGCTTGCCTGGTTCCTATAAAACTCCTGTTAGAGAAGAAGCAGCTGAGGATCTGCATTTCCTCTCACCTCAGCCCCGTCCACATAATGCAGAACAGGGAAACAGATTACAAAGAATGATAAAAGTGATCACATGTCAGTGACCAAGTTCTCTTTTCTTAGTGTATTCTCATGAAGGAAAAAAGTAAATTGCCGGTAACAGTAGAGATGAAAAGATAAAGTAGTTACAAAGACGTCTATAATGGATAAGAGTTCTAGATCATTGTGGCACATCCGTGTTTTGTATGTGACCTGTGTGTGTCCTGTGTGTGTGTGTGTGTGTGTGTGTGTGTGTGTGTGTGCGTGTGTGTGTGTGTGTGTGTGTGTGTGATCCAGTCACCTAACAAACCCAGAATAGCTGATCACATACATGCTTGTTTGGTGATCTAGTCTAAAATGAGCTTTGTAGTAAAGTCCACTAACAGACACTATTGTTGGATTTCACTAAACACACTAATGCAAATTGTCCAACACTGTGTGTGTGTGTGTGTGTGTGTGTGTGTGTGTAACAGTAGCACAAGCCATTGTCAGCGATTTCATGATTATTCTGAGACATGTGTGACTCATTGATAAACCACCAGAGCTCAGACTCTAAGTGTAACTAGACACCAAGGTAGAAGGCTGTTTTTAAGCATAAGAATTTAAGCTTTAAATATATACCTGGCATTACAAAGTTTAGCATGCTATTTTATATTTATTTTTTATTTGAAGTAGGACAATGTTTCTGTTCTGGCCCTGAACAAAAGGTTGTGGATTAAAACATATTTCATCTTTCTCAGCAACCACAAGGCTGGTTAGAGGTGTGAAACCACCAACACTGCATGGGGAAAATTCACAATAAGGAGCTGGGGGTTTCCAAGCAAATGAGTTATCAATAAATACATTTGCATGAACATTTAGAAGAATAAATCATGTTCTGATGTGTGCACCTTATTTGGAGTCCTTGGTATGTATAGTTTTGATGCTGCCCCTTTAACTTTAGTAAGTTTCATGTTTCTACCACCCTCTGTCTAATGACCCCTTTCAAGCCCACTGGATGAATTTAAAAATATATGGTGGTCAATCTGAAAACATGAGAGGCTGAGAAACCGGCATTAGGAAGATATGAGGTTTTCACCTGACAGCAACAATATTGCAAAGCATGCACTCTAAATACTAGTCAAAGCTGTGGCAAATGCGCAAGGTCAATACAAACTGCAACTAAAACTAAGCTATGAGAAATGTTTATAAAAACCTTAAAACTGTGCAGATCTTGCTCCCGCCTGCTCTTCAGCTGTTCTCACACTGTCCTTCTCAGTTTGATTACTAAAGAAAGCAAAATAAGCGTCCACCAAGTTGTTGTGTACAAGTTTGTCAACTGGTGGGATTTACACCAACTTCATACTAACACAAGCAAAACTCTGGAAATGCTGGTAGACCCCAGATCAGCTGGAGACCAGAGCCCTGTAGCCATCCATGGTCATGACATCAAGCAGGTGTCCTCTTTTAAATATCTAGGAGTGTATTTTGATGATGACCTGAGTTGGTGCACACATGTAACAAATGTCTGTGCCAGAACTCATCAGTGTCTCCACTTTTTGACCAGACTTAGAGTGTTTGGGGTTTTTAAAAATATCATGTTAATCTTCTATTGAGTAACAATAGAGTCAATTCTTTGGTATGGTAATACCAGCTGGGTTGGGAATTTGACAGTAAAATCTAAAACTCAGACTTTCAATCTGGTTAAGACAGCAGGCAAAGTTATGGGAACACCTGCACCTCTCAACCCGCAGAAGCTTTTTGATCAGGCAACAATCAGACAGGCTAAGACAATTCTGTCTGATTACTCTCGCGTGTTGTTTTCACAGTTTGAGATGTTTAACTCAGGAAAGAGGTACAGGGTTCCTCTGTGCAAATATAACCATTATAAGCACTCATTTAATCCCCTCACAGTTAAGCTCATGAGTGAGCAGCGATTAATGTATGACTATGAATTTTTTAATGTATATCTGTGACTGAATGTATGTATGGATATGAATGGAGGAATGAATGAATGCAAGGATGCGTATGAAAGTAGGATAGAGTGGTTGTAAGGCATGTATGGGTGAACAGAAGAATGAAGGAAGGATGGCTTTTATCTTCTTTTAGTATAGAAAATGGTCATTTGTAATCTGGAATTGCACAGCTCCTTGAGTAGCCCATATGTTTACTGTACATTTGTCTTTTAATTGTTTTAACCCTGTTTGTTGTTTTGTGTCTGTTGTAACTCTTGCAGCAATGTTACTCAGTGTCCAAAACAAATTTTTCCTTAGGGAGACTAATAAAGATACTTTGACTTTGCACAACCAATCTGTAACAGGCACTCACCCATATACAAGCTTCCAGGCGGACTTTGGAGATGATGTTCCAGAGAGAGATGCTTCCCTGGATGGCAGCTGAACCCACCGCTGCCGCGGCCTCCACGCCCCCCTGCTCAGCATCAGAGTCTGGTGTTGATGCGTTCTGCTGGGGACAGACTATTTGGTCTGGATAAGGCGGTTCGGGGAAATCCACAGAGCCACATTCGTAGGCGGCCAAGGTAACTGATGCTATGTGTGGTCCCTGAGAAATAGAGAAAGAAAGATAATGAGACAGGCAGAAACAGGGGAAGATGAAGAGAAAAAGAGAAAATGAGTTAAAATAGAGTGGGAGTTGAGTCCAAGTATTTTGAGTCAGAGGAAGACCCCTTTGTTAATAGCATAGGGAGAAAATGACAGATGTGAGTCAAATACTGATTGATAACATGAAGTCAGTTATATGTGGGCCAGTGTCTAGGCTGTCTCCCGTAGTTCAAACAGCAAACCTGTTTTAAAGAGTTCAATTAATTTCCTATTTAGGTCAAAGCAAAAGTGTGAGCACTGGCTTGCTGAACAGAACAGGGTATAAAAGGTCAACAATTCCTGTGAAAACTATTCTTGAAGCATAAATGCTTCAAGCTTATCAATGTGTCTTGTCTGAGAGCTGCAAGGAAATTCTTTGTACAAATGACCCTTGGCCAATCTACAATGACTCATTATGAGAATAAGGTTGATAACATCATCTGAGAGCACAATATTTGATTAAGTTTTACACTGAACAGGATCTAGAAGTCAGGAAGAAAAGGTCATGTAACGTTGTATTTCCTCTGTAAGAACACATGTCACACACTGAACAATGATCTAGATGGATCTGAAAGAGTGAGAGAGATGATCAAACAAGTCAGTAACACTACCATGATCCCTACAAATAAAGGCAGGCCCTGTGAGTGGGCCTTGTGTACTCTGTCTATTCTATGTGTTTACACTCATGTGTATGTATGCAAAGAAAGGGTGCTCCCAGTGACGCACCAGGGGCAGTTTGGTATTATGCAATGTAGCACCAAAACAATTTGGCAAACCTGGGGTGGGGCTAGAACTTCCGGAGCTGCCTAGGACAAAGCAGGACAGGACAAGATGGGACGTGGGAGGGCAGGACAGTTGCTTGTGAGGCAACAGGAAACAGCAATTCTCTAGATACAATGCACTCCGTTTAGATGATACAGATTGGTTTCTATATACACTGCTGTAGTAAGCAGGCACAGCCACATTTACATTAGTACTTAAAAAGCACTAGCAGGGGAAATGTCTAATGTTCACACACTTGTTTTGACCCAGTCCGACTAGACACACACACACACACACACACACACACACACACACACACACACACACACACACACACACACACACACACACACACACACACACACACACACACACACACACACACACACACACACACACACACCTCGACCAGAATGTATGTGTGGCCATGAAACACTATATTCCTCTTGCTCACACCTTCCAACTCTATCTCAGGTAATGTGATGTTTACCAAACACACAGACAGCCTGCCAAAGGAGTGTTGCGTGACCCTTGAGTACCTGCTCTCGCTCATTCTTTCTCTCTGTCTAATGCTGTGTCACTGCTTCTCACCTTACACAAAAGCCCAGCCCTCATATGTTGTCTTTGTGATTCACTGTTTATCTGCAGCCCAGCCCCCAACATACAGGTAGCTGCTCTGTCTTACATGGTTCCTGACGTGATGACAAACATGGACAAATGGGCACAAAACAATCCACACACATTTCATCTCCTCCAAAGGCATAGACATAGCCTGACGTTGTAATACTCAGATTCTAGTCATAGTATGAGTCTGATACTGCTCCACCGGGCTGGGATTATGGGGGGGTGTTCCAACCGAACCAGGAAAGAAAATTCCTCTGCACTCATTGGATAGACTTACAACTAATTAGAGCAACCAAACTCAACTCAACTGTCAACAGAATTAAATTCAATGACACAAGACAAGACGGTGTATCGTCTCCATAGCAACCATTATTTGCACTTCGGTCCTAACTTCCGACTTTTAGACCTGTTTGTAGCCAGATATATAATTTGTTTTGTGTAAATATGAATGTGGATAACGTTAGTGATAGAGATGCTTGCTACAGTTGCTGCAGAGGCGTCGCTAGGCTTGGGCGTGTCCCTGGCTCTTGCCCTCTCTCTCTCA
Source organism: Etheostoma spectabile (assembly GCF_008692095.1). Taxonomy (NCBI): domain Eukaryota; kingdom Metazoa; phylum Chordata; class Actinopteri; order Perciformes; family Percidae; genus Etheostoma; species Etheostoma spectabile. The sequence goes on along the minus strand of NC_045745.1, from coordinate 5,752,707 downwards.
TTTTTATTTATTTATTCTCTTTTACAAAAATAAGTATAATAGAATAAAAAAAGCCCCAAAATGGTACATGCAAATAAAGGTAACAAGTATTTTCCAAGGCACTTGCAGTTTATTGTTCATGGTAGTATAACTTTGTCCAGTTTATTTTTCCGAGGTGAATAAAACCAGCAGCTATGTGTGGGGCACCAGCATGATGTATTTGTTGCTATCACCTAGAAACCGTCTCCAAGTGAGGAAAGTTGTAAAAGGTGAAATGTTTGTAGAGGATTAATTAGCCAAATCAGTCTAATACACTGATGCCATCAACACAAAATTTAGGAGTGCAATACTAATGATTGTTCCTGTGACGTGACATTTCCAGTCTATGGTTCAGACTCCGAAGCAGACCCATGCCTCGCTTTAGTGTCCACTCTCTCAGCTTCAGTTTTATAAAGGAGGCGCTCTGCTGTGGGCGAGCTGCGTACAGCCACTTGCCTAAACCTTGTCTCATTCCGAGACAGGAGACCCAAACAGGGCTCCGTGTCTGTCAGAAGGTCTGAGAGCTACCAGATCAGCAGAGCAATCACGTAATGCACAGAAGACTGTGGTGCAGCTAGATTATTTTCTGAAATATTGTAACTGTATTCTTGTAATAGCCCATTATAACTTTATTTTGAATGTGCAAAAACTTTTGAAGATGAGCAGGAATCTTGCTCAAACACATCTGAAATATTACAGTCCAAGGGTTTATTAATTCATTAAAATTAATTGATGAATAATTGAGGTAAATAATTGTTAAGGATGGTACTTCCCTAACAAAAAGAGGAGGAGAGAGTAAATGATGCCTAGGCTACATGTGTGCTGACTCATATAATTAGAAAAGTCAATCTACAAGAGAATAAATAGCTGAAAGCAATACAGAATGCCTGAGAGCCTTGCTGCAAAATATTCCATTTTGTTTTTCTAGTTGGACTGTAATCTATGTTTCTCTTTCCATAAAGACATTTGAGAATAAATTGATTTAGAAAATGGTGGTGTCATCTAACTAACATCTACAAAACTGGGCAGCTCAAATGAACATAGACCAGCTATTAACAAACTGGGAAAGCCAATTGCTGTGTTGCATTGCATTAAGTTAATTTAAATGGGTCTGGGCTCAGCCCCGAACCTCCTCAAACGCCCCTTGTAGAGGAAGTATTTTTTCTTTCTGAGAGAAACCATTGTTCCATCTTATACACTGTTTACTATAAACAAAGTCATGGCGTCAGTATGTGGGAGTTGAAATAACTATTCCACCTCCTAACTGTGTCTAATTTGAGATTTGCCAAATGTTGATGATGTTTGCAGCCACTAAAATATACATCAGTACTGACAGAGGCACAATGTTCCTCTCTCTGAACCCGAGGGAATCCACAATGGAGGCAACATTGCTGGCATTTCTGTGGTTACCTGCAGAAATCGCTTGAAAACGCAAAAAACGCCTGACTTACAAAACGAGCGGGATCCCCACTCCTGGGAAGGAGTACATTCACGCAGACTCTGAGGAGACACACAGTTTGGAACAAGTATTAAAGTATGTATCTCTGTCTCTGTGTGTGGCCTTACAAGACCCTTTCTACTCAGTGCCTTAGTGGATATTGGGATGATTTGTTTTAGGGTTTGAGTAAGAACACAAAGCTGGCTGCTCAATAAACTTTCACCACACACCAGAAATCCACCCTGCACTTCAAACCACCCTACTTTATCCCTTCTTTTATCATCAGCTCAGATTTACTTTTGTGTGACAATGGAGGAAATCAAAAATGTTTTTGCTAATCTGATGACAGGAACTTGTTAACACCAACATATTAGGTCTATTTGGGAACCAATGCAAAGATGGAAACAAATATCATCCGGAGAGCAATAGTCCATTTAATGGGCTGTTGTAGTGTCAGCTTCAGGTTGGTAGCCGTAGTCCTGTGGAATGCTTGCGCTCAAGCCCACATGAGACGTTAAAAAACACATTCCTGCCATAGGGTTTTATGCTATTCTGCTGTTCAACAGTTACTACTGTTGACGCGGCAAGATAAGTAGCAATGCGCCGAGAAAAGGCAGTAAAGAACAAGACTGTGGGTTAGATAATCCATGTAGATCATCAAGAGAGCTTAAACAAGTCCACTACAAAGACAGGTGTTGGGTACAGGTGTTACATTTGCTAATTCATAGTGATCCATGTGACTACAACATGGTGTTTACCATGATGAGGGTGAATTGATAACCAGTTACTTTTAATGTGTAGTAAAAATGTTCCTTAACCTCTATCCTAGACATGTGACAGTGATTGGCTACGAGCACAGCAGTTGCTAAAGCACATGGGTGGAAAAGAGCTTCCTCTAAGTGCCACAGCGTGAACAAAGTCTGTGTCACTGTGCCCACTGAAGAAGGAAGTGAAAGCAGTTTGGCCAATAGCTGCTGCTGGAAGGAGCTACTGACATGGACATGGTCTATGGACATGGTCCTTTGGATCCAGTGCAATTTGACTAATAGCCTTTAATTGTTAAACATACAATACATAAAACAATACTTTCTTTTGTGTGACCGTGTGTGTCACAGTGACAGTGTCATGTGCATTAGGTCAACAGACACACCCGCTCAGTGTAGGTGTGATGACTTCAATTTCTTCAGCTTGAGAAACGAGGGGCTTTTGACATTTTAAATTTTAACCACTGGTTTATTCTTTAAGCAGGAACAGATGCAGTAGAGTGAATACACTCATGGTAAAATTTCCTCATGCATCACATCAAGTTACATAAAACTACATTTCTGTTGGGGAGCAGTGGCAATGACAGATTCAAAGTGTGAGTATTTGTCCCCACTTATCCTCCCAATTTAAATGTTGTGTATTGGGATACACATTAAATTACAAAAGACATTTTTTTTTGAAAGAATACAATCCCTAGTTTTTAATCTGAGACCCTAGCAGATGGAGCCCATAATTGTCCCTGCCACCAGTCGTGGCAAGGACTCTTCTTGTTAGTTTATGGTGGCAAATGTAGTTTGTTCTGAAGGCCCAAACCAGACATTAATGGGTGACCATAAACTGACCAGTTCTTAGTGACCACGACCACAGGACGGTCCAGTCATTACCAGGTCAGTGTGGTTGTCAAGGGCCATTGAAGCGCATTAGACACGGTTAGGCTAGCATAACCTGTTAACCGCCTCTTACAGTGGGAGACTGCTGGAGGCAAAGCAGGACAAACATTAGAGGTTAGCTCGTAATGTAAGAGCCCTGGTCAGGATTTTTGAGGGAGGTAAGAGAGCGCTGGACTGAGGCCAGTTCAGAGGGGGGTGTCAAGCATGCTATTAAATTAAATTATTTTTTATAAATTTGCATTCTAATCCTCCACTTCTAAAATAGTTTACTTTTTAACATACTAGAATGGAAAATCTTTATTTAAAATCTTTGTAATAATGCAATGGATGAATTCTATCATAGTAACGGGTGTACATTCCTTTATTGAGTGTGTTTCATTTGGTCAACTACGACAGCAAAACAAAATGTTGGGCCCAGTAGAATCAGGATTAAAAGGAGGTTGAAGCAGCTACACCTACACAGAACCACCTGAGGGTGTGGGATGGTGTGATGGGTAACTGAAAAGCAATGGGTGACCTTTCTGTTCGAATTTCAACAATGCTTTAAATACGGTAAACACCTGGAGTCTGCCAGCGGCACTCTGGTTTGCTCTGGTAAGGTTTGGCTTGTCCTTGCAGGGTTGATGGTGCCGTTTCAGACTGGCTACACACTAAGCCCACTTTGGCCTGGGATTAGCTTCCTGTAGACTGTGTGTGTGTGTGTGTGTGTGTGTGTGTGTGTGTGTGTGTGTATCAGACAGACGCATGCCTTGGATGGCTGAGGGGTGATAATTAGGATTGTGAAGTGATTAAAAACAACACAACCACACAAAGCACCCATTGACACATCTCTCTGGTATTCATTTTGAAGGAGTTTGGTGAAGATGAGTAAGTCAAAAAACATTTGAACAGATCCATGTCTCCAACCTTATGAGGAAGAAGGCGGCACAGTGGCTTACAGCATGTAGGCACTGCTGAGTACTGGGTCTGATCCCCGAGCTCCAGTTTCCTCCTACCATAAAGACGTAGGTACGGACATTACAACTGGAGTTGGTCCCTGGGTGTCGGACTATGGCTCCTGATTAGTTGGGATAGGTTAAATGCAGAGGATACATTTCTCATATGTGGAAATGTACTTGAAGACTACTGTAATATTATTATTATTAATATGGGTACCAAACTATGGCTGACCACTGCTCCTAAGTAGCTAGGATAGGTTAAATGCAGAGGATACATTCCTCATTTGTGTAAATAAATAAATAAATACATAAATATTAAATATACATTCAGGTATAGCACGGCAAATCATTTTACATATAATCATATAACAATTTATATATATACATATATATATATACATATAAAACATTATTATAAGATTACTTACTTAAAAATGATAGATGCAATTGTGCGGGGTTTTTAAAAAATAAATAAATAAAAAAATCAGGTATGGCACAGAAAATTAATTATATATAACATTATTATAAGATTACTTACTTAAAAATTATAAATGCAATTGTGCTGTTTTTTTAAATAAAAAAATCAGGTATGGCACAGAAAATTAATTATATATAACATTATTATAAGATTACTTACTAAAAAATGATAGATGCAATTGTGCTGTTTTTTTTTTTTTAATTTGCCAGTGAAAGTCCTTTTTGGGTATTTTATATTGAATCCCAAAGTTAAGATTCCCTCACGAGCAGCTGCAAATCCATAACTTACCAGTGTAAAAATCCCAACCAACGTATCTTATGGTTCGTTAATAAGTAAGTAATACTGCCTGTTCAGTAGTGGGAGGATCAAATCCCAGCGATAAAGTTGGGACACCCTATCTAGATGTAGTTAAAAATGAATGGCTTCAAACTGAATTTAAGAGGTGTTGAAGTTAAAGAGAGAGATCCGTTACTGCCAGCCGGTGGTGAGTCAAGAGTAGTTTTTCAAAGAATAGCTGAACTTGATCCTGATGTGTCACTCGTGTTACGGGTAACATGTATGCAAGGTATCAATTCTCACTTTGGTGAACAGAGGAGTGATTTTGCTAAGTCAAGTCATATTTGAGACACAAAACACGTACAGCAAAGTCAAGGAAATTTTGAATCAATACCGTATATCTGCAATGTTTATATATACAGCAAGTTCACACCCATCAGAGTAAATTCAACACTTTCTAAAGAGCCAACCAGGAAACAACTCTCTAATCAACACTTGTCAGGTGACCACTTATGAGTAGTGGAAATTTTAGTCGAGGTCATACAGACCAGCAGGACTGTGTGAGTCACAACACAAACAAAGCAACCAGGTTTCTGTCAATGTGAAGTCCTTTGTCCGATACCATGCCATGCTGTGGGCGAGTTTCCCTCCACAACGTTCTTGTCAGACTGCAATTGTGTGGGCGGACTGCACTTAACGGTATAACGGCATCTGAGCGGGACAACTTTAAAGCACCTGGGGCCGCAGAGAGTGTGCGTGCTGTTGGTGTGTGTGTGTGTGTGTGTGTGTTGTAGTAAAAACAATGCAGGGACAGTGTGTGGAAGCTACACTCTCAGACCTGCTCAGCACTTACAGCGATAGGGGCTAATTAAAGCTGTGCTTTTGGTAATTGCCAACAGCCAAAACTTAATTTTAGGGGGTTTGCTAGGGAAAATCTGTATATCCTACACAAACCTATTCTGCAACCTGTAATTTAGCTATCCTAAAAGAAACTGAACATAGAAAACTACAGATTTTTTTTTTATTTAGATGAGTGACTGTTTCTTTTTTTTGAAAGACAAGGCACTGTAAATCATGAGTCATAAACATAAATATGACAACCATGGTTAGATTTTTTTGTGATGCCATAAGATTTTCTGTTGTTTTTTGCTCCCAGAAAGACACAACATGTACACCTCTCCTTCAAAATACAGCTCAAAGCTAGGACAGATAGAAAAAAACACTACCCTCGTTGCTACTATGTAAACAGTAACATGCACGGCTTCAATTATAATGACTTTAAGTCTTTGTTGCTGTTGATTTAACGTTGAGCACAACAATTTTCATGCTGCCCATAATGACTTAATGGCAGAACCTATTACTGAAAGTAATTTAATGGTGGATGACTCAGATGAGCTCTCTTCTAAAATATTTACAGCATTCCCAAGCTTTCAAGAGTCACACTCATCTTCTCAGTTAAAAGAGGATTTACTGAGGGCTGTGACACTAGTTGTCACTAAAAAACAAATACTTAAAAACCTAAGTGGGTATAAAAGCCGGTCCCACTCATAATAGTAAGCTTTACAATCATTATGACATGCGCAGGTGCAGGACTCTCAGTGTGCATTAGTGTGCATGTGCGTGTACTGATCCTAACCTCCGCAGCCCTTGACGAAATGTGATCTCTCCAGTGCTCCTGCATGATTTTATTGTTTTCATGGTCTGTATTATAAGCACCCACCCACAACCTCCTCCCTCAGAGCAGCTGGATAAAATACACTTGATGGTGTGCCAAGAAGTGTGCTTTTTTCTTCTCTATGCCTGAGTTGCAGGGTTTTATCTTTCTCCAATAACTGTGTACAATGATCACCCGCAGTCTCAGCGGGACGCAAACAAAGAGAGGTGAGACAGGTCAGCGATTGCCCATGTCAGGGAACAGGAGAGCTGCCACTTCTGCTCTGGGTTCATTGACTGGGTTGGTTTGCATGTTACTGGCCCTGCACCGCCCTCTGTTGGTGGCTCTGCAGTACTCTTACTATGTAATGGTTACTGCGTCATGTTATCTCATCTCATCTCAAAAGCACTACCAAGGACCTTGATGGTTATTGGACTTGCTAGTATTTATGTCTTTTCACATCTTACAAATAGGTAGAAATTGCCAAAGAACTGCCTACGTAATTAAATCACAACTAAAGTACAGTGAAATGTATTTGTTAGTAGTTTTATTGTTCATTATGCTCTTTATTAATCTTATGTATTGCCTAATCTTTTCAATGTTCATTTTTCAAGAAGACATGAATTCATCTTCAGCTGTAGTCTGATACAAGTAGTGAAAACAAATATTTAGGGTCAGAGCACCGACAGCGGCGAAGGTCTTATTCAAAATTAAAGAATTCTTCCTTTCCTTTCTTTTGGCAAACTAGTTGCATTTTTGAGGGGCTAACATACTCAAAAGCTCACCAAAATATTCGGTTGCAATTCTCGTGTCAATTTAGGTATTTCAAGGGTTTTGGGAATAGGCGCACAAAAATGGCTCGCTAGCACCCCCTACAAAATTAAAGAAATTGAGTCCCTGTCGTACGTTTAACGTTGACTCACAAAACTTCGTACACATATGTAGCATGGCAGGACGGACATAAAACACCATTGGAACCATACCCTAAACCCAACAGGAAGTTAGTAATTAGTGCCATTTTTCCCATTTCCACATGTCGTACTTTAAAAAACTCCTCTTAGAGTTTCCATCCATCAACTTCAAATTTAGTCTGTGCCATCTTCAGATGTTAGAGATTAAAATGTATTAAAAGAACAACTTTTTGTCATAGAGCATGGCCGTGGCAGGGCGGCCATTTTGTGCATTTCACCATTAAAAATGGAAGTGGATGTAACTTGAGTGTACATTGTCCAATCCAGAGGACATATAAAGGCCAATATTTACGCAAAGTCATAACTCCCCCTAGTGGCAACAGGAAGTAGACAGGAAGTAAATTGCTATACTTGAACAAACTCCTCCTAGAGCATGGGTCTCAAACTCGCGGCCCGGGGGCCAATTGCGGCCCGCGGGATGATATTTTGTGGCCCCCTACTTGACATCAAAGTTAAGTGTTAGTGCGCGCCGCGCGTTCTGAAACTTTTTGTCATTGCGCTGTCACTTATGGGCTACCGTAGTATCTCCTGACAGCGGCGTAACGGTTGTCAAGCTAGCTAGTACTCTTTGCGGCAAATGCCTGAGGTTTGACAATGTGATGTCTGTTGTTGTGAAATTCACCAACCATATCAGATCTAGGGCTTAAAGCACCGGCAGTTCCGCGCCCTGTTTGGAGGAAATAGTTGGGTTTTTTTGGAATACTTGTTGCGGCCTAGCCAAACCCAGACTCTACTTCCAGCGGCCCCCAAGTAAGTTGAGTTTGAGACCCCTGTCCTAGAGATTTAATCAAACTAACTTCATATTCGGTCAGTGTCACCTAAAGACCTTATGGATGAAAAGGTATTAAAAGAAAAACCTTTCGTCCAATGGTGTGGGCGTGGTGTGGCGGCCATTTTGAGCATTCAACAAACTTTGGTGTACATTTTCCAGTTTGGCTCACAATTGCCAAGGGTCCAGGCCTGAGGACATTTATATGCAAAAATTTACTTTTGGTCATAGCGCTCCCCGCTGGCAACAGGAAATCAGCTTTATATGACAAACATCATCCGATTTAGATGAAACTTCTAATGTGTGGTTTAAATGTGATACTGAGCCGCCCCCAATACTTTAACCACACCCACATATTCAAGCCACGCCCCTTTCGTAACATTTGAGTAGAGTCTTGTGTGAAGTGTCATTGAACTCCGCAGGGAACTCCCTTTTCATTGCTAAAGGTTTTGAGTGTCTGAGTGCCGCCCAAATCCACGGGAGCAAGGACCGGCGCAAGGAGCGGCGCCAGTAACGCCGACGCGTGCAGAGGCGCGAGGGTCTGTCAAACGCTGCTTGCAGCTTTAGTGATACTTGGTATCAATAATGACAAAACATGTAAAGTATCCCAATACTAGTCTGCACTGATTTTTCTGATTCATCCTAAAACCATCGACACCATTAACTGACTCATTTAAAAATAATTTTGGAAAAATAATAATACAATGGCTTAATTAATAAATACAATGGCTTTCATTAATTAATTTATTCATTTCCACACACCATATTTAATAACGGAGCATAATGATGGTAGATCTGGTTAAAATACAAAAATCCTATAATGTAATCCAGGGCTGTACAGTAATTGCAGCTATGACTATTTTTGTTCACACAAAGACACAGAAACACACACACACACACACACACACACACCACACACCACACACACACACACACAGCACACACAGACACACACACAGACACACACAGACACACACAGACACACACAACACACACACACACACACACACACACACACACACACACACACACACACACACACACAATTATCAAAACTGTTGCCATTATTCTGCCAGTCGAGTCACTGTTAAAATGACTCCTCACAATCAGGAAGTCTGCTGACGTGAAAATGCAATGCCGACTTGTTGACTGGATGAGAAGCTGTGATAAAGGTTTATTGTGGCACTTCTCCCCTGAGCTGATGTATATCTCTAGTGGTGCACTTGTATACCACTTACAGAGTAACTGTGGTGTTCTACCAAATGTTGACATGAAGGTAAATCAAAGTCAAGAGCTTGTAAACACAGAGGCCCACTTAAGTTTTCATTTCTAGCCCATTATTAACTCTCATGGACAGAAAAGAAAACAGTGTCAGAAAGGTCAAGCTGCAAGTGGTAGACTCTTATCAAGTGTTCTGAACTTGTATGACCCACTTATAATCAGTGACCCGGTCCTAGTTCGTCAAAACAGGACACATCTGCTGGTACTCACCACAGAAATTCTTAAAAAAAATGTACTGGCAGAAATCAGAAATATTTGTCAAAACCCAGGAATCTCCTAAATCACTTAAGAATCTCAATGGCCCCTTTAAGCATCTATAGATAAGAAAATGTATAATTTGCATACTCTGAGGTCAGTGTTGTGCTTCTTACTTGTGGTTTAAGCTCAGAGTTAAAGAGAGGAATCAGATACTAGATCTGACACGGTTCTTTATA
>NC_045745.1:5724086-5742785 GCF_008692095.1 Etheostoma spectabile | reverse complement strand
TATTAGGCTACACTTTTATTAAAAAAAAATGAATACCAGCCAATTAAAGACATTTCTTTTAATTTATTCATCTTTTATTTCACTGTGTACAAGTTGGCCATCAAGAGGTTAAGGTCTGCCAGTCTGTAAAATAAATAAGCTATACTGTTTTAATGCTTATAGCACAGTGTAATGGTCTAAATGCAGGTTCAGAGGCATTTTCACTCAACAAGAAGTCAATTTGGTTGGAAACACAGAATGCTGTGAGATTATTCATATTCAAAGACATCCAAGATAAAAAAAGAAAATATTTTTATTCTAATATATACCCCAAAACATCCTGTATAAGTAGATTAAATCTGAAAATATGTGCACAAGTATCGGCTTTTAAAAAAACAATATCAGTCAAACTCTAGAAAAGAAAATGCGCAACAGCAGCTCCAGCAAGGAGCACCAAGTTCTGTCATGAACCCAGTGACACCACAAGCTGCAGTAGCAGCCACGCTCACTAGATGGTGACATCCTACATTAGAACACTCTGAAAAAGTGTGCTGTGCCACTAAGGGTGAGTAGCAAAACACTCTCAAATTACATTTGGGAGAGCCAGAGTTTGGCTTTTAAAAGCAGCAGAACGGAGGACACACACTTCAAAGTTTCCAGTTGGGGAAGGGCATACAAGTGTGACAGTGGTGTCTCCCTGATGACAGATGGACTCAGAGCAGTGAAGACAAGCAGATGTTTTGGGACCCAGATTTGATCCGCAGAAGAGACCCAACACCTCCCCACACTCAAAACACAGAGTTACAGAGTGAGGGGAAACAGAAAGTGGAAGAGAGAAGGAAATGGGGGAGTAAAAAGGGGGACTGTGCGCATAGGAGAGACATAAAAAAGAGAGTGAGTAAGGGAAAGGAGTGTAAGAGAAAGCAAGAGTGAGCGACACAGTGGGGAGCAAGAGTGTGGGGAGAAAGGAAAGAGAAAGAACTCAGTGAGGGGGAGGGAGAATGTTTTATCCCCCTTTGCACTCAGTCAGAGGGGTCAGAGAGTGTGATTGTTCCTAGACTGCCTGTCAAAACAGTGAGGCTACCGCAGCGTCTGTTCTTCTCCGCCACACTCGGAAATGCACACGCTCACAAACCCACACTAACTCACGTATGAATATGCAAAAACACGAGGAGCCTCCAAAAGCTTTTAATAATGCTCTTATTAAAGCCTTAGCAACAACCTAACAACAGCATCAACACAGCCTTTTAAGACCTGCGTCACTGCACTTCCATGATCCACTGTGTTGGAGTTTCAGCTCTGACATTAACATGCACTGGCAAGTGAATTACTGCACTGTGAAAGTGCACAAATTGTGGAGTCATAGAAAACACTTTCTTACCAGGTAAAGAAGGAAGGTGTGCAGGCCGGTGCCAAGACCCACCGAGGAGAGGATGCCCAGGCCGACCCAGTAGGCACACCACAGCGTCTTCTTCTCTATGTAGAGCACATACTGTAGAGGCCAGAAAGAGGGACGGTCAACCACATGGCAGAGACACATGCACAGAGTGTGAGGAAAACAAGTAAGGGGGAGGATAGAGACAGAGAAGGTATGAGAGTGAAAGTGTGCAAATCAGAGGGCACTTCAAAGGGTGGAAGAGGGCTAGTGAGTGGTAGAGAAAGAGAGGGAGAGGAAGATAGTGAGAGAAAGACCTTTAGAGACAAAGGTTGTTGAGTTTAGAGGAGAGAGCCGTAGGGTAGGAGTGTTCAGCACACTGACAGAAGAACAGCACCATTATTCTTTTTGGTCGCAGCCAGCTCTTACACAACTTGCAAAGTAAAGCAAGCCAAGATTGATCTCTCTCTCTCTCTCTCTCTCTCTCTCTCTCTCTCTCTCTCTCTTTCTCATGTTGCTCTTCCTCCTGTTCATCTGCCACTATCACTTCATCTACCACTCAGTTTTTAGGAGGAAGCATGAAGTGTGTAGATTACGGGAAGAAGGGAGGGGATTGAGGTGATTGGGGAGTGGGGGAGGCTCTGACCGAAGACTCCATTTCCCAGGAAACACAGAAAAACAAAAACACCACATACTGCCTCTCTCTTTGCTGGGAAGTGCAGTGCCAGCCATGGGCGATTGTTACGTGTGATTATTGAAAACGGGGGGGGGGGGTTCAAAATACTACAGCACATGTCAGGAAAAAACGCTGTAGTTTACCCTGTGGACATAAGAGATTTGCAGGTGCAACAGGGCTTTGTGGGAAGTTAATAATTAAACTAATGTGACGTTGACACACTCACACAAACACACACTTGTCAGAGATGATGTTCATGCAAATACCCCCTCATAGGCACTCCTGCTGTTAAAATCCCAAGCTCTGTCCTTACTATGTGGGACACTATGCTCTGTAATTATATTTAATTACACATGTCACAATGCACAATGCAGAGTCTGAATAAATAGTAAAGAGATTGCATTAAATTTCACTTTTCAACCTTGTTAGGACAAAATGCTGGTGCTGCTTCAGTGGTTTGCCAAAAGACACTTCAGCTGTGGACAGGAGAAGCCAGGGATCAAACCAGCAACCCTTCAATGAATAGACAGCCACTCTACGTCCTTAGCTACAGCAGCCTCAACTATGTGTATTTTATTTACTGTTGGTGGTAAAAATGTGGAAAACTGTAACCTGCATTCTGGAATTATAAGGCAAGCAACAACCATAGAAAAACTGATTAAATTATACCCTCTCTTAAGACCTTCCCAGGCTTTAAAATCAGGTCAGCCTTACAAGGTAGGAGTACGGATTTCAGGTGGAAACACCCCACAGTATGGATATGATGTACTATACAAAATAACAATATTCAGTCACCTTCTGGTGTGTTCCATCAATACAGTAGACAATGGTGAGGAGGATAAGCAGGATCAGCAGGCCAAACACAGTCTGTCTTTGCTGCCAGAGCCTGGGTGAAGGAGAAGATGATGGATGCAAATGCGAAGGGGCAGAGGTTAATAGTATACAAGATGGGGGAAAGATGGTTAGTTAGGAGGATAAAGTGTGAAGGCAGATGAAAAAAAAAGGAATCATGAGCGAGGGGCAGTATGAGTGAAATTGAAGGAAATATTCGATGGAGAGAGAATGTGGAATAGAGACATCTGCTTGAAACTAAGCAAGCTACTACAACTATGGGCTTCACCAACAGGAGTGGCATGTTCTCAATAGAATAATAGTTGTGTTGGTAATAGACGTAGAAGGAGGAAGTGGGACAAAGCTCCACCTGCTGGCAACAGAAAAGCATGTAGTTTTAGGGGTACTTAGTAACTACATTAATTTAGAAATTAATATAATTCTGGATTAATGCATGACATTAAAACTCATAAGTAACTATTGTAAATAATATTTATTTATTTTACAATTAGTATACAACAGTAGCTTGATATAATAATTTCAAAATTCTGTTCTAATTGCGCTTGGCTAGAGGAGCTGCTATGTGGGGCATAGCCCCATGCTTGCTTTAGGAAAACAACAATACGTGAGACCAAAGCCTTTGGAAATGAAAGCAGATGGCTTAATCTGGTGCCATGTGGGGCTGATTGTCTGTTGCCCTACTGCAATTTGATTGGCTATTTGCCAAATACTGTTGTCATTTTCTGTAGTTGGCAGAGTTAATATTTCTTCAAAAAAGTAACTACAGTCAACGTGATTAATGTGGATTATCTTCTACAGCAACCTTTTGAAGAAAAACTTGAGATTCCACACTTAGCACCCACAAGCCCTGGGAGATAATTATGCACCAAACCACAGGTAAAAATCACATTTATGTGTAGTGGTTCTCCAGTCAATTTAGGCTAAGTCCTTACCACAGTGGGCCGGGTATGAGCCCCTTTGCATATGGATAAAATATTTCAATTGTGCAAGTCTTCTAGAACCTGCTAAATGTTATCGGACCAAATGGATACAATTCTGAATGTGAAACAAGTCATTTTAGGGAGGTTCTGACGTTAAAAAAAGGGTCCACTGATTTAAAAAGGTCTTTCTTCGTTATTTTAGTCTATGACAAAACGTCTTTTTGGGCCAGAGGGCATCATGTGACGGGCCAGCCCTGTTTGGCCACTATGTTCAAAATGCTTCAAAGCCTGGTGCAAATCGGGGGCCTGGCTGCACAGGTTTATCATTCTGGGATAGCGGGGAAAAAACTGTTGTATAGCACTTGTATAGTGCTAAACCCCGGATGCAGCAACAGTGCCCTTGCAAAATGGGTAGATAGCAGAGATAGCCGAAGGGGCCTGACATTCGACCCCTGCGATGTCAAATGTCAGCTTTTATCCTAGCACTGTTCACCCGGTAAGCTACTATGTTATATATAACAACAAAATGCTAGATATTTTATATTATTCAGACTTTGTTCAAGATGAGTTCTATTCTTTTCTCTGACGTCTATAAATACATGGCTCTTTATCATGATTGCCCTAAACAAATTTGGCTTTTGGTAATCAATTTAAACACTATACTAATGGTAACAGCTCTATAAAACTTAGCAATGGCACATCCCCAAGATTTCCCTTAAAATGTGGGGTTCAGCAAGGGTACCCTGATCTGTATATTTTTATAGTTGCACAACTTCTTTAGTCTGAAAAGCCAGACCCACATCAAGATGTTGGGTCTGGGAACTCCCCATTGGCAGGGCTCAATCCAAGGGGCGGGATAAACAGTTGTCTTTCAAATTCCCTCTGCACGCAGTAGGATAGCGCTACAACCAACCAGAGCAATGCTAGTTGATAGTTTAACTTTCACCATATCCGGTCGGCAAAACTCCAAACGCATCTTCCTTTTTTAACAATGACTTCAGTGCAGTTCTTTGTTCTTTTCTCAAAGAAAAGCTAACCTCCAAGTCTTCCAGAATCGCAGCCAAGGCGATTTGAAAGATCACGGTTTGCCAGCAGCAGCAGCAGCCATCGTCTTTGTTTTCAATTAGCAGGGAATTCACGCAGAACCGTCACAACTCTGCCGTCTTTACGTTGAGCCAGCCCAACGACTCTATACACAATGTGATTGGCCTGACCACAATTTGATTTTTCCAGCTCATAAGCCAACAGAGAGTTGCTAGACTGACCCTGGCTGCAAATTACATTTGATGCTGCTAGGGTAAATCGAGTAAGAAGTGGGTCCTTTCGCCAGACTTTTCCACCTGCATGTGTCGCCCCCTACTGGAATCCAGATAGAAAGTAGGTTTAAGGTTCTTCCGCATTTGCGGCACTTTGTTGAACCGGATGCTTTGTCCACTAATATACAGTCTATGGATGAAACCATAGACAGTTAAAGAAATGGACTAGCAGATCCCATTGTTCTGGTCGGAGACCAGTGAAGGATAGAAGATTAGAAGCACTTTTCCAGTGATGGCTGAGCGTTACTGAGCAGCCTCCAACTAACCTTGAAGACGTAGATGTGAGGTGAGCAACCTGTCTGAAAGTTGTAAGTCTTCTGGTAGCTGTGCAAGAGAAATCTCAATCATTCCCAATCAGCAGAGACGGAGAGGTAGGTATATGTTAGGAGATAACATAGGCACAGGCTAATTACTGCTAACTAACATGCTAGTTAACATTAACATAGGTTCAGGCTAATTACTGCTAACTAACATGCTAGATAACATTAACATAGGTTCAGGCTAATTACTGCTAACTAACATGCTAGATAACACTAACAACGTCTGCCCTAGAGCCTTTGGAAATAAACAACGGACAAATACAGTCTTTAAACCCTTCAGATGTACAGTTATTCACTGTCAAAGT
This sequence comes from Etheostoma spectabile, assembly GCF_008692095.1. Taxonomy (NCBI): domain Eukaryota; kingdom Metazoa; phylum Chordata; class Actinopteri; order Perciformes; family Percidae; genus Etheostoma; species Etheostoma spectabile. Next base: position 5,737,042 of record NC_045745.1, on the reverse strand, counting down.
GAGGTCAAAATGAATGGCAATGGGATGCTAACGGCGCGTGATGGCTTAGTGGCATTAAAATGGCGCCATAGGTGCTACGCTTAGAGAGGAGAGGATTACCCACTTGGATAAAACACATTAAAAAAAAGAAGAGGTCATGAAATAAAAAAACTGCGGGCAGCGGGCCTGAAGTGTTACATTGACTTTAAAACAATTTGATTTAACCTTCATTTAGACAGGTAAATTAATGTTACTCTCATTGAGACATGCAATGTCATTGTCAGGACCTAGCTAAGTTAGAAGGGATACTTTGGTGGCCTCAGGCCATAGTTAATATGGAACAATGCTTTTGTACATTACTTTCATGCTAACCAGACATTCAGTGTATTGAGAAAGGCACGTGTTAGCTTAACCGTTTAAACACACTACAGCGATCATGTGTACAAAAAAATAAACTAAAAAGCCACTTAGCCACTCTTTGTCAAGAGTAGGTGACATTAATATTATATTTATTTAGCTTTTCCGGGTTTTCAAATGGAAACACCCACTTAGCCTTAGTAAAAATCAGTGATGGTTTATGGGTAAGCTAGCTAGCTAGCAAGGTTTGAAAAATGTGAAGACTCATGGTGAGTCAGCGTTAGCTGTGCTAGCTAAGTTTGGAAATAACGGCACAGAATAAGCAATGAAGCTAGCAATGTAGCACACTAGACACCAACAAAAAACAAATAATAAACTCGCCCTTTAAGACACTTAAGAATTTCTTAATAATTAATTAAAAGAGTTAGCATTGAAACTGATGTCTGCTGCTATGTAGCCTGATCACTAGAAGAAGAAAAAAGTCTAACTCACCGACTGTAGACTGTCGTTTACATAGACTGTATATTAACGGTGTGTGGTCGTATATAAGCCTGCCATTGGCCTGTAATTATGGCCTAATTATATCCTCCCTTTCCGCTATCTCCACTATCTATTTATCCATTGACAGATAAGTAGTCATCTTGCCAGACTCGGGGCTTTAGCTACGCCGTAAGAATGCACACATATGCGCCCAAGACATGAGAAATACATACAAACCCGAGCGTTTTTTCTTCTACCTCTATAGCAGAATAATAATGGGCGCTTCCAGACCTTTCTCTAGAACTGTATATCCATATATCTGTCTCTATAATACACCCATGAAGCTGCTATGTCAGTCTGAATGGCCAACATCATTTTTCTCTGTCACTAATTAAGTTAATGATGTGTTGGGCGTCGGAACTGCATGTCAAGTGAGATAGACATGCATTAACGCAGTGGAACCGACTGAACCGCAAGGCCCCTTCAAGGCCCCTTCAACCGCAAGGCCCCTTCACTCGCCCCCTCTCTCATGGTAAAGGGGACATACAGTTAGGCCTGTGGTGGAAGCACTAGCCCTGCTGGATGTGACGCTGCAGAATGCAGACTAGTTCAGTCACTTTACTCCATTTATCAGGCTAGAAAGCAGTCCTCCTTCCACTTCCTGATGTTGAAATGTGTGACTTCACTGAGATGTTAGTTCGGAAGGCGGAACCTGATATGTGTGGAGTAAAACAGCATTTCAATCTTAAAATATGTAGGTTAACTGGATGAAACAACACCAGCAACATGCATAGTGTCAACACAAAAAAACTCTGGATAAAGAAATGCTTTCAGTAGGATATATTTACTGTATTATATTGGGATACTGGTCATGTCTTTAAATTGGTCCCTTAATGGGCAACCCCCACTGAATCTGAATATAGGCCTGATTTTTAAATGCAGAATTAGCAGCAATTAAGAATCTCTCACATCTCCCTATTGAAATCCTCCCTGTTTTACAACCAATTGTCTCCATTTAAATCTCAAGCAAAACAAGTGCAGAGCCCTGTGCATATGCTGTAAATTACAAACCACTTCTATCAACATTCAGGCTAAACTTCACTGTGCGCTCGTAATGTGTTTGCATCTACCCCACTGCAGCAGTTACAACACCATGTGTTTTAAATGGTGGTGAGCAGCAGCTCCCATAGTCAGAACACGGCTCGTGGTGCTTGCGGCTCACCACATCCTCTTGTAGTTTAGAAAGTAAACACATTGTCCTTACTCTTAACCACAAGGCCTCCCTGAGAGTACACTCTGACCTCCTTCTAGGCCCGCTGTGTCAACAAAGATCATTAGGTGTGTTAAAGGAGACATGTTGTGCAGCATGGAGGAGACATTAAAGGAGACATGTTGTGCAGCACGGGGAATTTGTCGTGAAAGCGAACTCTGACATAGGCCTAGTCTGGTCTGATGCTGTTGCTTTTGTGGGTAAGGTGACATCAGTTAGTGAGGTGAAAAGACCTTGTCAGCTCTATTATCAGTAAGGAAGAGAAATTATGAGGGGGGAGTGAAGATAGGCAAATCATTTGTGCTGCATAATAGGCTCCATTATGCATCTGAGTGAAGACTAAACTATAAAGGAGAACGCCTTCTGGGTTGATAGCACTGAGACAATCAAGGTCACCTCCTATCTTGGTATACGTGTGTGTGTGTGTGTGTGTGTGTGAGGGAGAGAGTGTGTGATTTTTTTTCACAACCATCTTCTTCGTCACAAAACACTGCTTAGCTGCTGTCATCACTGTAGCGGCATTGGCATGAATAATACACACTAAAATCCTTGTTTTTATGCTGTTTTGTGAGTCAAACCAGTGTATCCAAACACACAGCACATTAGGACTTAATATTAAAACTCAGCTTCGCTTTTAATCAGCTTTTTTGTCACATGCACAGCTTGTACATCATGTCCTGTTGTGGATGTATTTTAGTCAAACTTGCAATGTTGCACTAAAAAGTCCAATAAGTACCTGATTATCTTTTCTAAGTTTCTCACTACATTGTCTTTTTGTATCAATATAGTTTTGACCCTCAACAGTTTTGGTGTAAGGCATTCATTCATGATATGGAAAGTATGAAACACCTCACTCAGGTGCAAATTTTCAGAGAAAGGGCTTTGGGGGGGAGGTTGCATCCCACTCTAGTCTCACCTCCATAGCCACTCTTCAAAGGTGATGAGCAGTTCCAGAGTGAAGTAGTGGAGGGTAAGCTGAGGTTTCTTCCATACTACCGGGGTCTCACACTCCTCGCTGTCCCTCTGTTTCCTCTCAGCCACGGACAGCTTGGAGTCTGTGCGGGTCTACAAGTACACACAAATAAACATTTGAGAAATTAACATTTTTATAAGGAATTACTTTTTTAAATAAAAATCATGCAAATACAAGCTTTCACATCTTTTCGAAGGCATTTGGTACTGATCTATTTTACACAGTCTATGCTACTGATGCACTCATAACATACATATGTATCTTATTTGGGGTTTGATCTATTACTCAGCTGTGTGTTAGAGGTCTGTTGTTTTTACCAGTCAGCGCTCCATTTTGCTGTTCCTCTAAGTCGCCTCTGAGGTAGTTCACACTCTGCCATCCCATTCACCAGAAAAGGAGTCTGGGAGAAAAGACGGGCCTTTAGCACAGCGTTACACACTCCATACAGCACACTGCTCGGCACACAACACCCCCAAACACTCTCCACACTAAAACATTTCTGTATACTGTACACACTCTTACACACCATCTGACCAGCAAGCATCCACGGTGACACTGGGAATACACGCAAGTCTTGTTCATTTTGTTGTGTGTAATCACAAGTCCACCTTCCCTGATGTTCATGGCAGTTATACTTCATACTTATACTTATAAATATGAATATTATACTACTTTCTTCTTAACATTTACTCAAAGGAGATCACATTCATACACATGGATAAAAGCACATGCGCAGAGTGTCTCACTACAGAGCCTCACTCAGGAATCAGTAAGATGGGGACTCTGACACAGAGGTATGCAGTTTACCATCTGGTGGATTTGTCAGTGTTGCACACACCAAACACACACGCAGATGCACACTCACCCTAGGTCTGGGCCTCTGGCTCCGGTTTCCATGCATTCACACTCTCTGATCTGCCAGGCAACATGACACTGTACAGCACTGATATTACTGAATGCCACGATGCCTCTTTAGAGCCAGTAGGGATTTGATTGATAAGTTCTGAGGTTCTGTGTAAATGTTTTTTTTCTCCATTAGCTTTAGATCATTTCTGCAGTGGCAGTGACATTACCAATCCCTGTGAACTTGCAGAAGTGCCAAGGACCTGAAAAGGTTCAAGACAACTAGGTAGGCAGCATGGTCAGGAGTTGTGTGTTATCTTGAAGAATAATCATGCACGCACGCACACACACACGCAGCACGCACACACACACGCGAATGACCACTGAACAATGAGGCTGCGGGTACTTTACATTCTGATTTGTGCAACTGAAGTGTCACAAAGAGCAAACACACACACTCACACTAGAAGCACTTTGCCAATGGGATCTCGGCCTTGCTGCTCAGTATTACGCCCATCCTTCTCCTCTTACACTGAGGAGAAAAACGCACTGTCCAACACATAGTGTGTACTATCCTGTATGCAACACTACTTATAAAAATTGGTGTAAAACTAGTAATTTTGTGGGAAACATGCACCTCAACAATTACTTTGATTATTAATTAACAATCAAGGCATTTTCACAATCAATACCTAGCACGCAGTTCCATAACAACAACACTGCTGATGGGAAACCCAGTAGCACAGCACTGCTCGCTACAGCACATGATTGCGCAATCGCTTCTACCAAAACAACCCAGACCTGTTGAGCAACTCTTGTGCGAGGGACAATAAGAAACTCAACACAGAGCACATATACTTCAGGGTGAGAGACATTGAATAAGCTGCAATCAATTTCGACGTTCTAAACAGAGACAACAACACCACAGTGCAGTAGAGAGAGAGATTATACATTCATAAAGTGCAAAACAAATCAGGGCTGTCAGTATTTTAGCTGATGCAGAGAGGTTAAACTCACCGTTCACAGCTGTTTAGTTCCCAATCATCTCTGGGCTCAAGAGCAACCTGTGGTGGAGTCCCAGTGGCAATGTAGGGCAAATGTACGCTACCCATGAACTGCATCATAACTTGAGTGCAGGGTGTGGTGATGGAGGGGGCCAGTAAGGGATCGAGGACTGATACCAAGTTGCCGGGGGAGGGGAGAGGAGGCTGACAGAAGAGAGACACGGAAAGTAGGGGAGATTTCATCATTTGCCTTGTAGAACCTCCGGAGAGCCAGTCTAATTAAAGGCCTATAAATAAAGAGGAACACTTTCCTGGAGCGCACTTCTAAGACTTCTCAGTTCTCAGTGGGTTTCACACAGGGAGTGAACGAATGGCAGTAGGGCAACGAGAGCTCAGCTAATTCCCAAATTGAAAGAAAAACACCTGAGGACTTCATATCACATTTTTCAGGTCATAACTAGACAGAAAACCTCAGCTGTATATATGTGGCCATGTTTTAGTCTCAGTTTATCAAAGTGAGTATTTGGGAACTCTTTCTTTGTGATTGTTCTCAGGAAGGTCGCTCTCCACTGGTGGAAGTAGTGTCTCTCTGGGTATGAAAACAATTCCAGTGACTTTATTATGAAGATGAAGTAGGAGCAAGAGTAAAGGGGACAAGGTCTTAAGTTTTATGTACAACAATGATTATGAACTCTACGTTAAAGGGCAAAACATGGACGCCATTACTGTCAAGCACAGCCACTCAAAAGTCTTAGCAGTTAATGGTCCCATATGTAAAAAAGTAAGATTTCCATGTCTATATAAAGACTGTGAAAGTACTAAAACGCTCAGTACCCAGAGAAATGCACCCAGAAACGGTGTCTTTTTAAATGAGCCACCAGGAAGTCCGTAGGGTTGTGATGTCACGACTATTCTAGAGTAAAACGTTCGGCTGCAGTGTTCCAGTCACTCCTCCGTACAGATGGGAATCTGTAGGCACCTCATGATTCAATTCAAAGGGCTGCAATGCAATGATAAAATGATTATCGATGCCACTTTATGCATCAACATGTTTGATTCTGGGGCGACCTCTAGCCCCCCCATCCCCCCCTCCCCCAGTAAGAGCGTGCATGTAAGTACACAAAAATGCGGACCACTTAGCCATGCATTTGGGATATTATAATCATGGCTCATGATACCTTTAAAGCAATATTTTCTGAAGAAATAACTACAAGATTTTGTTTTGGAAAGTATAGGCGCTGATTCACACATCCATCTGTTCAGTCAAGGGTCTTTACTTTGGACTAGGCAGACCCTCCTCCACTGTGTGTGGAAGAGGGTCTGGCAAAGTGAGACTACTTCTCTGCCAACTGACACTTCACAGTTGTCCCAGATTCCAGCAGCATGTCAGCCCACATACAGCACACTACAGACTGGGTTTCACCAGTCAGGGCTCCTTCTGTGTCATGTGATGTGCAATAAGGAATACTGCACTAGATGACATGGAGCCTGCCGGCCTCACTCGTGTCTGTAGAGGAGTCTAACTCTACTGTATGCAAACAGGGGACGTCTGAAAACACTAGATTTGTCTGCAGGTCACACCGAAATGCTATGAAAACAATCTAACACTTTGTTTTGGCTCCAAAACATATTCATCTTATCATTTTTGACACAAACTTATTGCTCCAAACAACTCAAACTGATTTTTTACGACACAGATGAGTGTGCGGACATGATGTTGGGGCAGAATAACCAACGTCTCTTGTCTGCAGCACAGTATCGTAAATGTGTGTAAAGACATTTCATTTTATTCTTAGTTTTGACCATTGGTGTTTGTATCTATATTATTTTTTACAATATTCATATATACCACTTACATAACATACCTGTCTATTCTTACTTGTACTTGTTCAGCTCTGTTGTCCTTCTTCTTATCTGCATGTGTGTTTCTGTTTAAGTTTCTTGGGACCGATGCCTTAAGTATGTCTGCGCATACTTGGCCAATAGAGGGAAACTGAAAGCACATACAGCTTTGCTTAGTACATCTATACAATATATGAAATGAAATAGTTGTTTCTGACGCCATGGCTGTATGACCAGGATTTATAGGTGATGTTGCTAAATGCTACACAATCAAATATTCTTCTTTGAAATTATAAGGAGCAGGAGATTGTGAAAACATGGCATGATGTTCCATTTGTGCTGTCCTTGTTTTCGTCCCAGGGGCCTGCAGCTCCATGCTCCGCCCGATGGAGGGCAGTGTTGGCCTGGCAGGTGGGGAGTGTGTCAGGGGTCCTCAACAGTATGAACCATTCGTTCTGTTCATATTAGAATACAAATATTAACACACTGTTTAGCATTTAAATCATTACAAGCATGCAATATAATAAACAATATTTATAATAATGACAATTATTACTAAGAAATACTGCAATGTCCGTCTATGGGCAAGCATATACTGTATATATAGAAAAATGAATGATGTTAGATGGTATTGAGCAGTTTAATATCTAGTATATATACAATGTCTATATATATATATATATATATATCATGAGCGCCATGTATATATATATATATATATATATATATATATATATATAGTTAGGAGCTGATATAAAGTAATTTGTCTTACTATCAGTCATTTAAAAAAAAAACAATGACATGATGTGTTTTGAAGCACAGGTGGGTGGCTTAAGAGGGGACTACTTTCTCCAGGCACCAATGTATACATATGATAACATACATATTCTGTATTTTACCAAATTATTGCATGTTTTCACAGATTTTTTTTTATCTTTACAATGTGTCGACAATGTGACATAACATATAGCAGCTTAGATTAAACCATAGACTGTATATTAATATATACAGTAAAAACGTAATACTAAAAGTCTATAGGTTAAACTACGGTGGCCCTGAGGTGCAAAACACAACAACAAATCAGAAAACAACGGCAAATCAAAAAACACAACCGCAAAAGAGAAAACACAACACAAAAAGAGAAAACACAACACAAAAAGAGAAAACACAACGACATTAACCAAAACGGAAAAGGTAGGTACTGTTGACAGCATATCCAGTATCACGTCATATTCATGTCCGGCATCAAAGTATTGCTTAATAGCAGCGTGTACCTCGTCATTTGTGGCGCTCATGATTTGGAAAAATGGAAACAAACCCCGTCTTTCCGGTTCAAAGGACGGACCAGTTCTTTTGTCCAATCAGCGACAATTCCTGTCGCCCGAGGGTACCTACCTTTTCCGTTTTGGTTAATGTCGTTGTGTTTTCTCTTTTTGTGTTGTGTTTTCTGATTTGCCGTTGTGTTTTGCACCTCAGGGCCACCGTATTAAACCGTTAAACCTGGACATAGTTAACCAAGTTGGTTCACTGCTAGCTTAGCTACAAGTTAGCATCAAACACAACAAAGGCTGTCAGTTGAATGGTGTTTGGAGCTAACGTTAGCAACCATTCAACCACAGATAGCTACAACGTTTCTGAAATGATTCCCATCTTCTGTTATTGTTTGTAATGAGACGTTTTTATTATTTCATGGACTTCACTAATTTCAGTGTGACAGTTATGCCATAAACCGTTTAAATCTGAGCATGCGCGACTCAAATCTGTACTCGACTCACATCGGGGAGGGACAAAACCAATTGTATTTTTTTTTTAAGTCGAGGTGCTATGGCGTCATCACCAAGAGACTCATAAAGATGATGAAGCTTCATTCAAACCGCTAGCACGTAGAACAAACAGCAGGTATGAAATGCAACCACCGTGTTAGCACTGGTCGGGGGGGATGAAATGTACGAACATGTGTGTCTTTGTTCGCAAAGTGCTATGTAATGTTACTGTGCTGAAGCCATGTTTTTAGGGCAAGTTATCTCTCTTGTAGCCACGAAGCTAACGTTAGCAAGGCTAACTTCACATTAGTTAACGCTACTTAGCTAGCTAACGTGAGCTTGTTAGCTAGCTCACCAAGTTATTAATGTCAGTTTATAGAAAGCATAACGTCACAGTTTGGTCCAATCTTAAAGGAAGAATGTGACTTAATTTGCAAAACCAATCCAAATCTCTAGCAATATGTTGTTACAGCCATATAATTGATCAACCCTGTTAAAAATAACTTTAAAAGAATCGTCTTTAGCTAGCTAGCTAGCTACTGTACGAACGGAACTGATGCGTAGCTAAGTAACTGAACGTTAACGGCTGTAAAACAAAAAGGGTGACGTCACAGCTGAAACACACAGCAAGTAAAACAAAGTTAGCTTTAAAAGCTTAAATAATAATTTTGGTTTTGAAGTCAACTTGGAGGAAAAGTCTTAAGTGCACCGAGTAATGGAAATGTGAACATCTCCGTTTCCATGACAACTGGGAAAGATGTGATATGAACAGTTACTATAGGGATCTTGTGGTGTGATTCTTCTGCTGTTTCAGTGTCGAGGATAAACTGTTGCTGTATTTCTTTGTAGGTTTGGAGGTGTGCACTGTAGATAGTTAATCTGTGCTTTCATATCTGCAGGTTAACAACATGGACTCACTGTGGTCTCCGCTGGGCCTGGGTGTAGCAGCAGGACTGGGCTGCGGGCTCGTCCTCGGTTGGTACCTTCGGGCTCGCTTGGGCCCGACCTCCACAAGCCTGATGGCAGCGATGGGGAACGCCACTGGTGAAGCAAGCGTGATGGGAGAAGGGGGCGAGTTCAAGATGATCCTGGTGGTCCGGAATGACCTGAAGATGGGTAAAGGGAAGGTGGCGGCCCAGTGCTCCCATGCTGCTGTAGCAGCCTACAAACAGGTTCAGCGCAGGAACGCCGAGCTTCTCAAACAGTGGGAGTACTGCGGCCAGCCCAAGGTGGTGGTGAAGGCCCCTGATGAGGACACCCTGATTGATCTGCTGGGCCACGCCAAAGAGGTGGGGCTTCCCGTGAGCCTGATCCAGGATGCAGGACGGACACAAATTGCACCCGGATCACGCACTGTGCTGGGTATTGGTCCAGGCCCAGCTGATCTGATCGATCAAGTCACTGGAGACTTGAAGCTCTACTAGAGTCCCAGCTTGCATCTGTCTGACTTGCATACATTGTCTTTGTATTTGCAATGTAAAAAGTTGAGCTACCATGAGTTTATATTTTTATAAAACAACAATTTACTTAATTACACGTTAACTACTTTTTGGACATGTATACCTATCACATCTCATTTGTTGACTCTTGAATGGCAGTATATGTCGTGTTCTGTTCAGTCCGACTCCGGCCCGTCTGAAGACATGATGCACAGATGAAACGGAACAAATATTGTTAATCTCATTAGAAACCCAGGAATATGACCTTGTCATATAGCAGGAACAGCACAGGTGTTAACTGAAACATTAAAGGGAAACTTTCCTGGTTCTAAACCTGCTTTGTGTTATTGCAGTGTGTGTTGTATGTGCAGATTAACAGTTGTTGGCTTCCCTCCATGTTGCCAGCATCCAGAGCTCTCCATTCATGCCTATGACGGTCAGCTCCCAAATGCAGACCAGATTTTTACTGCACGTGTTGTCTCTAATAACTTATGACTTTTTTTTTGTCCTCCTTGATATTGACATAGAAACATGTCTCTTCCACAGAGCCCGCCATGTTTCTACAGTGGGCCACTGTAGGTTCTCTACATGCTTGGAAAGGGTATTCAGTTTGTTGCAACCTCAACGCTAGATGCCACTAAATCCTACATGCTGCTCCTTGAGTATCCTAGTAAGCATTACACTGAGAGAGTATGCAATATCAGTGCCTTACAATTAGATATTGATTACACCTGTATTTTTCCTGCTGTGGAGTATTGTCCCAAAATGTTCTTAATACAAACTAAGACGAATGCTAACCTTACCAAATTACATCTGAAATCAGATCAGTCATTTTCACTGTAAAGTATTTATTACTTTAGAATACTATAGACACTGCCATAAACAATATGATCAAGAAGAGCTGGTTACATCGTTATATCAATATTTGTAATAAAATTAAGTATTTAAGGGTGTGTATGCACACGTACACACACCCTTTACTCCACTATATATTTACATGGCAAATATGAGTTTACTGCTATATTAATGTTCTGAACATAAAGTACAGCTTTAAATATTTTCCATGATCTTAAAAACTGTATTACAGTTCCAGAAATAGTTAAAGTTCTGGAGAATTTAAGTAGAAAATGAATGCCTTAATAAGAAAGTGTATCATATCAAAGCTATTTTATTGTTTCTACTTTAATCTAAAAAGAATGATTTAATCAATCTTCAAGCTGTTTTAAAGCAAGCTATATTAATGTTATGGGACTGGCAGTAACTCGCATCAGATGTACTTTACTTCTAGCACCCTCTAGTGTACCACTAGAGGGTGCTAGTGATAAACAGAATAATCAACTCCAGAATATGACATCAGAAAAATCAGCACAGCTGAATCAAGAGCTCTCTGAAATCCTCTAACATGAGAGCTAAGCTTCAGTTCAGAAAGTCCACTAGCAAATTATTAACAAGGTGGTTTTAAGGGTAAATTACACTAGCTCCAATCTCTGGGATTTTGGTCCGACATTATCAACTAAAGCCTGAACAAATTCCTAAATGAGTCTCCTGTTGCTGTGACAACCGCGGGCCTGCAGACTCCCAGGTCAGAGTTCACCTTCACCCGGCAAAATTTGCAAAGTCAGCCAATGTAAAAAGCTGATACACTGAATTTTAAAATGGAGAAGTCATTCTAGGAAAGTGTGTAATCACATTGTTTTGTGCAATATTCATTACAGTTTCATGCACTTCACAGCCTCTGGCTGCTCTTCTCAGTACTTGATCATTTCTCTCAGAACTCCATCTCTTCCTGGTTGGGCTAAAGGTGCAGCAGTGTGTTCTCCTGCACGTCACCGTACATGTAAGACACAATCAGACCGTTCTTGACAAACAAGAAGCCTTTATTTTTAAGTGGAAAACAAAACCGCGGTTTCATTCATTATGATCATGATAATGCACAATCAAGGATCTTAAGTGCACAATTTCAATCTAAGGTAATTTAGATAAGAATATAAGTTCAAACGAGTTAATGATTGGTTTCCTGTATACACGCAAGCCTTTAATAAAAACTTCAAATACCACAAGTCCTGTGATATTGTTTCTGAACTGGAAGAGCAACCCTCAACAGGACACGAGGAGAATCAAGTTTGAAAAATCTCTCTCCTGCACTCAATACCAGTGGCCTAAAATGATATCCAGCAGAAACAAACGGCAGCATAAAGAGGGGCGTGGGGCTTGTTAGTCAAACATGAACAGGTCTGCAGTCCCTCCTGAGGTGGAATGGTCACACAGAGCAGTGCTTAAAGCACATGGAAATGTTGTCGAAATGAAAAGAAAAGAGTCCTGCATAGACTTTAGCTGGAAAGAATCTAACCTTTCTGTAACTCGTATGTAAAATACTCTCCTGGGTTTTCTTCAAGAAACGGCCCTGAAGTGTGTGTGTGTGTGTGTGACATGACTGGTACAACGTAGTGTTTCAGGATTGTGGCCATGGAAGCGGCAGTCTCGTGTTGAAATATAGAAGAACAGGGTAGCGTTTAGTTTTTGCGTCTGAATATACAATAATTAAATGCATTTTACAGTTGGACAGAAGCAGCTGCTCACACACATCAAAATGAAGACGTTCTACATTAATTTTTTTCTCACTACAGAGTGCAAATCAGATGCTTCACAACAGACCTTTTTTTAACTGAGAAGAGGACTAGCTCTTCCCACAAGCCCCCCATTGTACATAAACTATTTCCCATTCAAATAAAATAGACAAAAGAAAAATTAAATCTAGTCAATACGGAATGTGAGAAAATTAATCTTTGTGATTCAATCTTTTTCTTTGACAACAGAAATAAAACAGAGTCCTTCATGACAGTTTAAAAAGGGGAAAAAAGTAAAAAAAAAAGAAAAGAAAAAAGGGTGTTCTGTATTATCCCCCGCTCCCTGTAGAGGGCAGAGAGAGACACTGGTCTGGTGAAGGACTGTGGGAGATGGATGGATGGATGGTTGCTCCAGTCTGCATGTGGTGGAGGAGGGGGG
>NC_045745.1:5709648-5724076 GCF_008692095.1 Etheostoma spectabile | reverse complement strand
TACATGCCGTAGCCAAAGCCTGGCTGAGCAGCTGGCTGACTGTAACCTGCAGGCGCCTGGTAGCCGTAGCCGTAAGCTTGCTGGGGGGCCACAGGTACGCTGGGGCCCGCTGTCAGCATCAGCTGGGGTGTGCCTGCAACACACACACGGACACGCACAGGGAAGGTTTCAAACATGGAACTGGTCTGATTCATTTCAACCACAGCCATCAAAACTTGAATAATTTGGTCAGAGCGTCCTCATTGGTCTGTTGATCTCGTTTTTAGTTCCAAAAAGATTTGATGTGGCAAATCAGCAAATTTTCCTTTTCAGCTGTCGGGACTAGAAGCAGCGGTTACCAAACACTGATCAACACAGTATAATGCCTTCACCTCCATTATAGAACTCCATGACATTACCTGTATTACATTAATAAAAGTTGTTTCCTCAATCAGTTGCTAATAATGAAAAACTGGATCTTGTATGGACTCATTTTCATTTTAGGTTATTTCACATGAATTATGCCTGCATTTCTTTTTTCTCTGTTCTTCTTCTCACTATTTTCAAGTAAGCATGTTATGTCTCACACTTCAATGCAACAATCAGGAGCCTAAACACATTCTGATATGGATATGAAAGGCACTGATGTCATTAGAGGAATGTTACCGTAGACGATGGGTTGCGTCTCTGTTGCCTGCTCCTCTTCTTTCCTTACGGTCTCGGAGGTTTCTAGTTTATCTACCTGCAAAAGAAAGAAATAGAAGCATTTAGAGCAAAGCCAGAGTTAACTACATAAGTACAAAAACAAACCATTAATATATTTAAATAATATGACAACTTTTCTGAAGAGGATGCTCCAATGGGTTAATACTCCAAGCAGATTTCACGCAGTAGCACGACAAAAGAACCCCCCCCCCCCACCATAAAAGAGTTCACACCGGTTTGGATTTCAGAGCCTCCGTGTTTTCATTTTACTACCTGCATACGTATAGGCGCAACTCATAAAACCCCTTGGCAACACTCGGTTTCAGCTCCTGTTTTGGCTGCGTGTCCGAGTACCTGGCGTGCAACACATCCTGTTCCAAGCAGGGACGCCGGCCTCGGCTCTGTGAGCAGGAGAACTCAGCTCGCTCTTTCAATATCACACACACACACTGAGGAACGTCCTGCTTCAGATGGCTACAATACATTTACCATCAACACGGATTGGACATTAACAGAAAAACGTGGCCCACTCTATACATCCAGTATGCCCAGATTTCTCCAGTGAACATGAGTTGGACTACTAGACGTCTAACTAGTAATGCTAAACAACGTGAATAAATATGGAATAGAAAAACAAGTTAAACTCAGAATTTTCATTTGCTCTGTTCTGTCTGGGTGGCTTGCCTGACAGTAACAATTAAAGCAGCCAATTCTTTTAACAAACAAATGAATACAATAACAATAAGAAAATGAACTTCAAGCAGCAAGTCAGATGCAGCAACAAGCAGAGAGTACGTATCAGGTCCCCGAGGTGGAGCCGCAGCACCTGGATGCAGGTTATTTCTAAGTTATAAGTAAGGGCTTGCTCAGCAGTGCTGCTCCACATCGTGTATAGATGCATTTATCATTCAGTAGCTCCATGCCTCTTCAGAAAAACAGTAGCTCTTCAAATTAAGTTCTCTGCAAACCTTTACAAGCTGAAGCTCCACTGTAATCACAAACACTCTCATGCTCCATGTGTTACACTGCTGGCAGCAAGTAAGACGCTGCAGCACTGAGATGCACTTCAGGAGGAGGAGGGAGAAGGGGGGGGGGGGGGGGGGGGGGGGGGGGTCTCAGGCCATGTGCTCCTACAGCCCCAAGCTTTCTAAAGAAAGCCAGGCACAACCAACAGCCTGCTGTTACCTTTCAGCAAGAGACATTTCCGCGCATGCTTTATTTCAGCTAATACGGCAACCTTTTAAAACATATTGTGCAGTGCCAATGTCGGTGAGGAAATGCACTTTTAAGTGAAGTTGTAGAGAACGGAGCTTTAAACTGTATGAGCACCGGTGGCAAACAAAATGATGAATTCAGAAGGTAAAACCAATATCGTAACCATGATGTAAGTTGTTGTGTGTGTTGGGCCAACAAACTCCCCTGGGTAGACAATAGATTTGTTTTGTTGGACTTGGTTTAATCTGCTGCTAGTTCATTTCGTTAAGACCTAAATAAATAAAGACTTATCTTGAAAGTTCCTCAATTTCTACAATTTCAGCTTGAAAGATGTCTTGGTGACCGTGTCAAAGTGAGAGTGTAGCTAAAACCATGCACACTCAAGGCTGCAGTCTTCTGAGCTAAATACTTTTAGATCAAAAACAGAGCATTTAGCTTTCACCTGTTCCTTAACTGCATCAACCTGGAAGAGAAGAGGTGCAGCATAGAAGAAGAAAATTAAAAAGATTCCCGTGAACAAATTTGGTAAACAGACAACCACCAGAAAGAGTTCGGAGTATGTCTTTCATTAGATACTTTCCACAGTTCAACGAGCAGTGTGTAGGATTGGTGTATAATCACCTGAAAATAAGAATTATTGTGTTTTCGTTATCTTAGAATTAGTCCTTCGGAATCCATACGTGAAAAGAGCTTATGAAATATAGAGGTTTTATTAGCTACCTGCGATTTAAGAATCAGACTCAAGAAAAAAAATGAGGAATTAGAATTCAATTTGAATAATTGATGCTGCACATAAATCAGAAATTATAACAGCTAAACCATTAAAAGTTATTATTCAGAGTTCTTATTCCGGCCTGCACCATCTAATATGATTAATCTGCTTTCGATTAATTGCCAACTATCTGTCACAAAGCTCCCATAGGATAACTTGCATCAATCCATAGAAAACTAACGAAACCACGTTGACATTTAGTCTGTTGCTTGAACTGAGCCACTGACAGGATGGCAGCAGTGCTGCTCAGCCATATGGCTTTCCTTGATATCAAAAGCAGCCTGAAAAGAGCTGACCCACCTTGCTGAGGTACTCCCTCATGACCTGAATGAAATATGGCATAGAAAAGTCCATGATGTTGTGCCTCCAGGCGGTCTCCAGAACCACGTCAGGCCGCAGCAGGTCATAGCAGGTGAACAGGCAGGCGGCGAAACACTCCTTCTTGTCCTCCTGTAGGAACCAGGACAGCAGCTCCTCTGCCAGCTCGATGTCCTTGGACTCAGACGCATACTGCATCGCATCCTGCAGGGGGGACAGAGCACAGACAGGTTCAGGAATGTTCTAAGCCAATCCAAGCAGTGGATCAGAAACATTACAGCGTTCTAGGCAGTGGATCAGAAACACTCAAAGAAAGTAAAGGTGAAGTTTTACCTTATAGAGCTTGTCCTTCTTGCAGAGCTCCACACTCTGTTTCCAGCGGTTGTTGCCCTTGAAGAGGTAAGCAGCGATTCTCCTGAACTCGATCAGCTCGTGCTTCTCCAAGCGCTGTGCCAGTGAGATGTTGTCAAAGTTGTCGTAGGCATCTATTGATGTCCTCAGTGCCTAACATGAGTGTGACGGGAAAAAGGTAGAATATTAGATCAAAAAAATAATAATGAAACAACTCCACTAGCACTGTCAGCGGCTCTCTCACCTGATAGTCCTCCTCTGTGATGAAGAGGTTGTTAAGTGCTTCATTGACTGATTTGTTGTTGTGGTTCTGTACTGACCGCAGGTAGGGTTTGATCAGAGGCAGCTGTTTCACCTGTGAACGCACATGTACATTCATCATCTCACTCACCAAGTTTCTATCTCAATTTAGCACATTTACTGAATTTCCAACAAACCTGCAAAAGAAATGGTAATTCATCCTTTCCATCCACAACCGTTAAACGTATATGAAGTTTGTGATATTCAGTTTGTGGAACAAACAGGTTTCAAATATGCAAATTGAAAATTTGCATCAGAATAGATAGATGGAAATGCACTTAATCCTAAGAAACAGAGCAAATTCATATGTTGACAGTGACAATTACATTTAAAATATTATCACGGTGTGAAAACCGTGTGTTTAATCTTTCCCAGCTTCATCCGAGTCTCCTGAAGATGCCGCAAAGGCGCACTGCGTAGTCTACGACGTGTGTTTCATAAAGTTGGAATCGTGGCGGTAGGAGGAGACGACAGCGCTCAGGAGATTTATCAGCCCTCTAAGAGGACTAAGTCTGAAGCGTGAGCACAGCGTGTAGCAAATAAGTTGCTGCTAAAGGCATTGATCACACTTGCCAAAACAAAAATACCCCAATAATACCGGAAACCCTGATCATTTTGGTGATTATAACTGTGAGGTTAAATTTTCATACCGTTAAATCCCTAAATTGACTAAAGTGTACCTTGGTGAAGAAGTTGACAGCACGGGAATGGTCCAGTCTGGGGGAAAGCACTATAAGCAAATCATTCAGTAACAAGGGCTTGAACTCCAGATAGAACTGGGTGGCTTTGTAGTACAGCTCCACGTTGGCCACCTATACAGGGTGCAAAGGAAGACAATTACAAACTATAATAAGCATATACGCTGGAGCAGGGAATTCAGTACAATATCAAGCATGATGGTAATTTAATATATAAAATAAAATTTTGTAATACTGTCTTCAATGAAAGACAAGTATTTCTTATTCAGTCTGATCTCATTTAATAAAACCATAATTCAAAACATTTGGCAATTTCAGCTTAAAAAGGACAGCTTGATACCTCATAAAAAGGAAAAATACAATCTTAGTTTAGGCAACAAATGAAACTGTACCTTGGTGATTATGTCTTTGAACTGCCCCTCCTTCCAGGCATCTGTTGGGTGGTTCATCATGGTGATGATGGCGTTGTCGAACTCCTCGTACTTATCATACAAGAAGACCAGCTCGGCCCACAGGTGAGCCTGCTCGGCTGCTCTCAGGACCTTCGGGATGTTAACTCTGGACCAGAAGAGCTCCAGATGCTCCCTCATCTTCTGGGGCTTGAACTTAGAGTAAAGGATGGCCAGCTCTGTGAACATCCCCATGTGAGCGCGCTCCAAGCCCAGGGCGGCCTCCAGCATGGTGATCAACTCCTCAAAGTAACCACGGTCCTGAGAGAAAAGAGGGAGGATGGAACCTGGTAAATGTATGTTTCTGTATGAATGTAGGCTAAGTGGCATGCCTCCAAATTACAAGTTCAACTATTTACAAAACACTACATGCTTTGGTGATAGGATTCGTTGTAAAATCAGACAACAAAAGGTACACAAACAAAAAAAAGCCTTCATTTCCATCTTACTTGGTAGTAGTTGATCAGCTCCTCCAGCTCGTCAGCGTGCACCACGATGTGGAGACCGCACATCTGGGCAAGCCTGAACTCCTTTCCATCCACGCAGGCGAAGCACACCTCTTTCCAGGTGCGGGTGCTGTTGGCTTTGCGGGCGCCGTCCACAGCAGCCTGGTACTCCCCGAGGTGCACCAAAGTTGAAGCCAGACGACCAAAGTTGGAGACGTTGTTGTATAGCAGCTTTGCAGCATCGTACATTTTCTCATCGTAGCAGCGGTCACCAACCTACATAACATATACAAAAAGACGTAGTATTTAATTCTTGAGTTGACAGCTTATTCACTGAGGGTGGCGTGAGAACAAGGCAAACCTGTTGGATGTGAGCATTGTTGGGTCCGTTGATGAACTCTTCCAGTTCAGCCAGACGATTGGTTTTGGCCAAGGCAAAGATGAGCTCTGTCTCCACGTAGGACTCACGGGCCTTCTTACGAGCCATCTGAAGGAATTTGACCAAGTCCTCCCAGTTACCTGAAACACATGGACAGTGATCAGTGTTTCCCACAGCTTAGAAAACAATGTGTGGGACACATTATATGGGGAAACAATGGTGATATTAAGCTGTTGGTGTGTTTCTAAATTTATCCTTTTTTATTTTGTGTAGATGTGGAACACTGCCTCCTTAAATGTATTTTATGCTGATACTGTGCACTTTCAATAAAGTTGTATTAGCTGCAACCATCAGCAACTTCACAACAGAGCTGATGTGATCAACATTGACTGCTTTCAATCAATGTGGCAATGGCAAACAGAAAATTGCTTTCTCTGAAAGGCTGCCTGTTAATAGTGATTGATCAGCTCAAAATAAGTCAGGTGGTGTTCTGTCCCTCTACATATTGCTCAGTTCTTTAAAGCCCTCTGCAGGGCATCATTGGTAAAAACAGAACGGTACGGCCTTAGCCACTATGAAATAAAACAATCTTTTCTTTCTTCAGCTCAACAAGTCTCCTTACCGCTCTTATCAGCAGCCTGTACCACTTCCATGTATGCAGAGGGATCATCGGCTTTGATGTAGGAGTCGATGGCTTCTTTGACCAAGTCCTTCTGTAGCTGAGCCTTAGCTAGCTGGCTCCACACAGCCGGCTCATTGCAGCGTTCTGCAAACTCATAAGCGCGGTCCAGGTTGCCAATATGTTCGATCAGGACCTAAGTAACAAAAACAAAACATGGATGATCAACACTTCTTCAGTCAGTAAGGCATTAGTCTAGTTGTATAAGAGCTAATGACTGACCTGCACAGCAGAGGTGTTGACGTCAAACTTCTTGAAGATGGCAAAGGCCTCCTCGAAGAGCTCGTTGCTAATGGCAATGTTAGCAATATCAGGAGCATCATAGTTGTCTAGCCTGCTGATGTACTCCATCACGCGGGTACGGTCAGCTTTGATTGCTGTAAGGATCAGCAGGTTCTGCAGATTTCTGGTGGAAGAAGGAGAAGACACGGAACCCTCAGCACACTTTAGTTTTGCTTTTTGATTTTAAAATGAGACAGCAAAGAATCCAAAATGTTACAACTAAACACCTGTGTTCACTGAAGACAGAGTTGTCCAACACAATCTTTTCCAGCAGCTCGATGAGCTCGTTGGGCAGGTCTGCGGTCATGAATGCCTTGACTGTGACAGACACCTCCTCAGGGTCCTGGGTTTCTGACAGTGCTGTCTGCACCACCTGAGGGTCAAAGAGTAGCGGCTTAGAGAAGCACCAGGCAGGTGTATTAAATGAAAAGAGACTTGCTTTGTGTATACTTTACCTGGTCAATGAGTGGTCGTCTGAAGGGGTTGCTCTCCAGCAGCACGCTGGCCCACAGGTCAGGGTCTTTGCGGCGGACCAGATAACGAGACAAGCTCTTAAACAGAGAGTTCTCATTGCAGACCTGATATGAAAAGAACAAAAATTACCACCTGCTACAGTTAAAGCATTTTTATGTATTACATAAATAAGGAAGCTGAACTGAAAAAGACATTTGGATACACAGGTGCGAGGAAGGCAAGAATGAGATTTCATCCTCACATTGATCAACTCCTGGTCACACTGTCCTCTCTCGTAGGCAACACAGGCCAGGTGGGGGTCTCTCTTCTCGCAGTACTTTCCCACCACACGGCTGTCATAGTAGGGGTTTTCCCTCAGGAATCTTTCGGGGTTGTTGTTGCTGTCAATGTAGATCTTGGCCAGAGCATTATGGGTGGCAGGCTCCTCACAGCCTTCATGGATACGGGACTCCAGCCAGGGCAGCAGCAGCTTCAGTCTGGAAGAGAAAAGCGATGTCAGGACTCAGAGAATTGTTTTTGAGTAGTCAGACAGGTATGAAGCACAATTCAAATCCTACTTGGAATACTAGATAAAAGGTTTTTCATCTGTGGATCCGAGTTAGACTTGTTATAGTGAATAAGTCACAGATTCGTCTTTAGGTTATTGGAATGTATTAACCATTTCAAAAGCATTGTAGTAACTTGTTACTTTCCAAGAACATGACAAGTCTCCTTTAAATGATTAGTAAAGTATATCACTGCTTAAGGTTTGTGGCTGATGACATTAAAGTAATGGCATTAACAAAAAAATACACAAAAATCCTTACTGCGTTTTTCAATCAACAATTCTTCAACAGAAAGACCATTTCTGGGGAGAATCTGAATCTTAAATTTCTTTAACTAATATATCCCAGGGTGTTATTAAAGAAAGTAATAATGCAGCAACAATGTTACAATTAGAGCATAATTAACCCCATATTTAGATCCAATTGGCAGATACTCAATCTTATCAACAATCTGATGTTCCAGATAAAGCTGCAACCACTGGCTGGCACCCCATTTTCTCTCCTGAGGATTAACGTTTTCTAAATTGAAGTCAAAATGTCACCCTTATCTTAGAAGATTAAACTTTTTAGTTGTTGTTTTAGAAACATGTACTGTAGGTGGGATAGTGCAGCACCTGTTTCTCTTCTCCACCTCCGCGACCAGTTCATCAGTTGAGAACTGTCCCCGGACGACCAGGATCAGGCTCTTGATGACATCCTCTGAGCAATCCACGTCTAGGAGACCACCAACCACAACAGGCAGACGGCTAGGATTCACCTAAGTCACAAACGTAAAAATAAATCTCAATAGCTAATTTCTGACAAAAGTTTGTAGCATAATCGCCACAATGCATTTGAATGCTTCTCCACTGTGCCTTACCTTCTGAACATAGATCTCAATGTACTTCTGCAGGTTGTTGCGGTACAGGTAGAGGACCAGGTCGTGGACAAAGTCAAAGCGGTCGCAGACGATGATGAGTGGTAGCTGGTCGGTGAGTTTGGCTTCCTGTCCGTCACACACAGTGGAGGGAAAGAGGCCAGGTTCAGTGAGATTAAACAAACAAAACATCTCTATACAAGCCACAAAACATCAACCAACCTCTAAATGATGTTAGTTATCATTTATCACTGCACATAGAATGTATATATGTACTGTATTCTTCAAATAGAATATAGTTTACTGCAGGTATGACTGTATTGTTGATGGCTGGTGTAGTGTGTATGATGGCAAGACATTTATCAGTCACTGTTGTGGTATTTGTTTTACTGTAAAGCACTTTGTGACCCCTCTTGTCTGTGAAAGGTGCTAAAATAAATAAAGTGTACTTACTGAAAATAAAAAGATATAATTTTCCAACTACATCAACCCTCCTTCAGTGATCCAAAATGTATACATTTAATACAATATCAATTAAGGGGAGGAGGGAGAGGGAAATTAAAGTGCTGACACTACAACAAATGGACGTCACATTGCAAAATCAGTGTGTTTCGTAGTAGAGTACGGAACAAGTCCTGTAAATGTTTTAAAGCAGCATTCTTACTTTTATGCAAGCTGAGAGCTGCCAGTTGTCAGTTTAACACTAGTCAGCACTGACCACTAGTCCTGTGCTCCACAATGCTGCCATCCACACTCATACAGAATTAACAAACTGGGGTTGTGCACCTTGTCATTCAAGAACATGCTGCTTTGACTAGAGGCTCCAATTACAAGACTACACACTATACACACACAAGACACCGTCAATGTCCTCAAATATGTAGTACAGGACCCTAACTTGTTCACCAACTGCCAAGTACACACAAAACATCATCTGAATGACTAGGACTACATAAAGTTATGTAGTAAAGGCTGATTTATGTTTCCATTTTAAATCAACACCGTGGGTATGTACCTAGAGAAACCGACCCTACGCCGTAGCCTGACGTGCATCTCTCAAAAAATGTAACTACACGTTGCTGTGGCGCACATCACTCCCTGTGGCTTGGAAGCATTGTATTTCCCCTTACTCATTTCTTGGTTCTCCTTCTCCATGAAGAACATGAAATCAAGGAGAGAGTTGTCTCTTCCTGCTATAGCACAGTGGAGACATTTTGTTTCTCTCACTATGCCTCTAGACACCCAACTCACTTTGAAGCTAACTGCCATCACTCTCACTCGCTCAACCACACACTCCCCACGTACACATGCTGGCTCTGCTATTCTCTTGAAGAGATGGATGCACAAGTATAAACTTAAGGCCACTTGCGTAGGCTACGGCAAAAGCTCTGCGTGGAGCCTCCACAGAAGCATAAATCAGCCTTAAGCGGGAGTGGATTGTGGTGTATAAGCATATACGCCTCCATAGAAATCCCAGTTTCAATCCTGTGTTCAGGGGGTGGGTTGAAAAGCAAAATAAGAAGGGAGAAGTCCTGTACTGTGGGGAAGGATAGCATTACCTGATACATGTCCTGCCATTCCACAGACAAAAGAGGAAAAGCACAAAAGAAAATTGACTACTGGGCATCTGCTAGTCACGGTGATGATTTTCTAATCTATAGAGGGTCAAAATGTTAATCTGTGATGTTATTCTTTTAATGGCATACAGCATTTTAAAGACATCACTTAGAGAATATGTGATATGAATGAGAACAGACTGGAAATTGGGAGAATCCAAAAGTAAGATTTTGCCAAAAGAGTAACATGGCTTAAAATTCTGAAAAACTGTAAAATGAAAAAAGGACATCAGGAACAGAAATATGTAATTCACAAGGGGGAGAGAGTGACAAGTAAAAGAAGGGACCAGGGCAAGGTAAAATAGAGATGTTAAATGTCAGCGTTTGATCACCGCAGCTGTCTCTGCAGCTTTACCTTGAGGAAGTTCTTGACACGCTCAGGGTCGTAGCAGTTGCTCTCTCGACAGATCCTCTCCACCTCTTTGATCTGACCCGTCTTGCAGGCCGCTTGAATGTATTTAAAGTGAACTTCGGGGTCCTGACTGAAGTTCACAATAGAGCCCAGGAAGTAGAACAGACCTGAGAGACAGACAGTCATTTATATTAAGCAACAGCTTCTTCTAGAGCATTAGTGATCCAATAATACAACCTACAAGATATAACTGACAAAAGAAATGTAGCCCCAGGACTGCAGTTTTGTGCAGTCTTCCCCAATTAGCTTACTCCACCTTGACGCTTCATTATTAAAGTAATAGCAGAGCTGAACTACATAACCTCCAGGGTTGTCCTGCCTCTGCACTGGCCTGCTTGTCTAATTGATATTTAGGGGAAATATGCCACCAACATTTGTACAGGATTATAAATGAAAATGTTTGACTAAAAAAAAGATTTAAATGAAGAGGTACGCTAGAGTAAAGTTTGGGATCTCACCTTCAAAGCTCTTGAAGGACTCAAAAAGCTCAGTGAGAGACTGTGTGGTGAGCTGTTCATGGTACTTGGAAGCCACCTGCACACAGATCTGCAGGTTCTGGCGGATGTTGGCCGACAGCATGGCCCTGAGGCACTCCAGGGAGTCCTCCACCGACAGCGCGCCAAAGAAGTTCACCAGCCACTGGAGGCGGAGGCGGGAATTTTCAGTTTAACTCATAGGTTGTGCAATCTCTACCATGGTCTATATTTTTAATTCCACTCAGCCAGTCACTGAAGCCTACCTCTGGGTTGAGCAGGTGTGTGTGCACCACAGCGCGCTTGATGTCATACAGGTCGGTGTAGTGCTCCAACGCCCTCTGCAGGAGTCCAGCCTTCTCACACAGCTGGGCGATGTGGGCACGATCGTAGTTGGTAAACATCTGGTTGCCCAGGATAGCATCAGCAACCTGCACCCAAAACATAAAGCAAGAAAGTTAGAAAAAATGCATCCCTGTTCCATTAACTGGCTTCCTTAAAGTTAAGTATGTGTAGATGTGTGCACCTGTGGCGCATGCATGAGATTCATCTCCAGCAGGCGAGTCTGCAGAGGTCCTTCTGAGGGTCTGTTGTTCTTCAGAGCGTCCAGAAGGAATGAGGTACACTGCTGGATCAGGTTGTACTCCATGAATACATCCACAATCTGGAAAGATATGGAGACAGAGGAGAAAATTTTAACTTAAAGGAAAGATGCGTGTTCTAGCTGCTAAATCTCAGACAACAATGTTACATGTTAAGCCTGCACGATTAATCGTTGTAAAATCGCAATCTCGATTCACCCTGTTCATGATTTAATTTTTAAAATAACTGATTTCCAAAAACAAAATCTCATTTAATTTTATGAGCCGAATGCATCACAAAAGCTACCATTTTCTTCTGTGAGTTTTAAACATACTGTATAAAATAGGTTTTAAAGCGCTCAAAGCGCTGCAATGCTCTCCCTTCTCTTCATTGAGGCCTCTATGTGTTTACAGGTTTGTGGTGATGCGCAATGTGCTACAGGTGTCAAAAAAAATCTGTTTGGTTCTGCCAATTTGTTTTGTTATGGCCAATAAAAATCGTGATCGTGATATCAATACTAAGCAATAAAATTGTGATTGATATTTTTTCCCTGAATCGTGCAGGCCTATTACATGTTAAAACCTCTTTCAACAAAATAAAGTACTACTGCACTGTAGCCATTAGTATACAACACCTCCATCCAACATAAGCATAACACTTCCGCCAGTCTCCTAAAATTCTGCAACACCGACATGATTTAGCTTGAGATGACCACATACTTCTCTAAAACAGCTTAAAAGCCACTTGCAATGAAAAGAGAAAAGCTGGCTGACCACAACACATTCCCTTTTCCAAAGATGGAAGAAAGTCTTCAATGCAATGTGATTTACTCTTGTGTGCTATACTGGCAGGTAACAACACTTTAAGTCACACAGAAAGCTGTGTCAGCAATTGGCATTTGCATTGCAGTGTGTCTGCAGTGGCGGGAAGCAAAAGACGTGCATTTTCTTTATACTACAGGATAACTGAGGTTCACAGATGTTGGCATGTTGTGT
The DNA here is from genome assembly GCF_008692095.1 of Etheostoma spectabile. Lineage (NCBI taxonomy): Eukaryota > Metazoa > Chordata > Actinopteri > Perciformes > Percidae > Etheostoma > Etheostoma spectabile. The sequence goes on along the minus strand of NC_045745.1, from coordinate 5,711,550 downwards.
GACTCAGCCAAATACTTTAGTCCAGTTTCAAGGAATGTTTGGGGCAACTTGGTAAATACAAACTTGGGATGTTAAGGTTTATCTTAAAATAAAATTCTGACTAAACTCATCTTGGTCAGTCTCAAATCGGAGTAAGGCATAAATCTATTTAAAGCTCTGTAACAGAGACCTAGTCCACTCTTTATTAATATGATAAAACAGTTAACTGCAACTCTTTGTTTTAGAATTAGGAAGATGTTTATGAGCCCATGAATCCATGTATTCCTGATGGATCCCTGGAAATTCCTCTTCCCTTCCTCTGACCTGTGTGATGTCAGCCAGTGGCTCTTCATCCTGGACCAGCATCTGGGCAAACTGCAGGCCTTGTTCTGGGTTGATCCGCATCACATTCCTGAGCAGAAAGATCCAGTCTGGAGTGTAGCCCACCTAGAACGAAAAAAATGGATACTTCTACATTACAATCAAGTTTTAGTGCCAAAGTTTAAATCCATTAATTTAGATGGAAAAGTCCAACTCTTTTGTTCTTTACACTTCTTGGAGACAACTTCAGTAAAGCATGAAATGTAAATCAGGCATGAGGAAAGGCTTTCTGCATTTTGACATGTATTTCATATGGTTTGCCCTCTCCTTTATTGTCCAAGCATTTAATGTATTTATTTGACAGGGACAATACACAGCTCCTTAGCTATAAGCTCATTTCTATCTGTGGTCCCTGGGCAGGAAACAGAATAACATCTGTCAAAAGGGAAACCTAACACTGGAATATAAAAATGCTAACACAGCAGTAAAGGACAATCAAATTTCATTAAAACTTGCCCACAATAAGCACCACAACAAAAACACCCCTCCGACAACACCAAACAAAAATACAACTTTAACAACATTAAAACACCACAACAAACGCACCAACAATAAGACACCACTACAACAGGACTTCACAACATTAAGATTAGCTTGGTTTAAGTTTGGGTTTATGCTACGTCATCATTTGGGAATTAACGCATCTTCCAGAGCATAAATAATATCATCGGAGCCAGACAGACATACCTTCTTAGCGTACAGGACAATCTTGGGGAACTGACCAGTCTCTGCAAAGCACTGGATGACTTTGTTGGGGACGTTGGCCCTCAGGTAGACACTGAGAGCCAAGGTGGGATCCACTGCCTTCACCAGGTCACCAAGTTCCTCCGAACACTCCAGCTGAAACGTAGGACAACTACTATCAGCACTCAAAGCAATTTTAATTTACAATTTTTATACGGGATCTGTATAAGTTAAAAAGGCAAAAAACAAAATTTGCATTTACACAAAGAAAATGCATACAGAATACATTTATGTTGCAACAAATGATAAAAGGAGAGCATATAAAACGGTTTATGAAAATGAATAGCAAATATGGTAAATGAACAAATGAATGTCAAAATGTATGCTTCATATAAAATTGAAAATTTATATATACACAAGTTTATTTCACCCATCGCGGATTCTCTTCTTTACCATTTAGCTTAGAACCACCCAAATCTACAGTTTCCAGGGAGAACTTCAAAATTCCTTACGCAACCAATATTCTCACATGATCCAATATAATAGGCAAGTCATGTAAACAGGCAGCACAGGAAGAGCCTCTTCCTGTGACTGTAGGCTGAGATGGAGATCTGCAATACCTTGTCTTCCTTTAGCCACTTCTCCAGGAGCTGCTTTCGCCCCTGCTGGAGTACAGGCCTGCAAAGCTCAAGGGACTCAAACTTGTTGAGCTGGCCCTGGTCCAACAGGATACCAAAGTACTGCAGCAAGGGGGAGGTCTGGCCTGGCTGAGTGGGAACGCTCTGGAAGCGACGGATGGTGTCTGGGGTTCGCAGGATACCCTGAGAGGAGAAAGGTCAAGTGACAGTGAGAGGAGAT
>NC_045745.1:5705309-5709638 GCF_008692095.1 Etheostoma spectabile | reverse complement strand
AAAGCCAACCCAAGTGGGAAAATATAATGCAATCCAATACTATAACTAGGGAAAAAATAGGTTCTTAGATACATTGCAATTATGTCTCGATAAAGAAAAGGCAATACTCATGTGCGTCGCGTTTATGTTCTAAGCTAGGAGACTTCTTGAGTTTTGGTGAGGATGGCTGAGTGTGAGCAACCACAGATAGGAACAATCTGATTGGCCACCCCTGGAATAAAAGCTAGTGTACGGAAGCATTTTGGCAAGGGACAAGGGACCTGGGCAAGAACCAAACTGTATGCAAGTTGTGTCTAAACTAATATATTTTGAGAACACAACAAGAAATACTAGTTCATGTTTCTTGGATTAAAAGATAATTGAAGTAAATTCATCCGTTTCTTTTAATTATGCATCATTACAAATACGCTAAGTACCTTTGGTGCATTGGCAGCAACTTTGGCAGCCTCAGAGAAGTTGCCAGCAGCAAACAGGTTGTTGAACTTGCGTGCAAAGAGCTCTTCACCACCAGCAAGGTTGTTGCGGACCGCTAAGCGGAGAGCCAGGTCCGGATTCTGGAGCACATTAGTGATGTAGGGGATGATATTTTCCTCTTCCACACAGACCGACAGAACCTGTGTTGCAGGGAAAATAGAGAATGTTGGAGTACATCACACTTAAGACCATACAACACTAATCATGCTGCCAGATTTCATCCTCTTTCAAAGCTTTGTTTGTATACATCTAATGGAAAATACCACATTTCCTTATAGTATTGTTTTTGCAATGCTTCCTTACCCCCACCCCAAACAATGTTTAGCAGGACTCTGAATTAAAGCTAGGCAGATAGGGATGTAACAATTACCGGTGTAATAATAAACCATGGTAAAAATGTTGACTGTTACCGTTTTCATTTAAAACTTCTCTATTATTGCAGTGGATTTCCAGTGTGGAAATCTGTGTTTATGGTTATATATATTGTAATATAATAAACACTGTTACACTATTTCAGCTTGTGTAGGCCTATCAGTGCTTTCTGAACATATTGAACACACTTAGTACGCAAAAATACCGAAGCCTGATAATTTTGGTCACTATAATTGTGAGGTTACATTTTAATACTATTACATCCCTATAGGCAGATAAAGATTGATAGTCTTTTTAACTCATCTTAGATGCATCTAAACGACAGTGGTATAAATCAGCACATTCCTTATTCACATCCTATGCCAGAAATTAGCAGAGTGGGCGAGCTTAGCTAAATTTAACTGTGGGCTATGGCACTAAACTCCATTAAACACTGTCTGGCCTTAGCTTGTGGCGGCTTAATGCAAATGCATTATTAGTGGGTCAGTGTAACGCATGGCTTTTGTAAGCAGTGACAGACAGAAACAAGAATGAGTCAAATGAAAAGAACTGGGTGGAAGAAAGGGGAGGAGAGCGAAAGAAAGCCAGTGTCGGCCCCTCTACAAACAAGCCCAGCAGGTCAGTGCCCCAGCCTTTAACACGAGTGACTGGACCTCATTCTTCCAACCACTAAAGCAGAGTCACTTACTCACTCTAATGTGGGTGGACTAATTGGAGGTAGTTGAAATAAAAAATTGAGAAAAAAGGAGGAGGTGGAGATTAAGTGTTTGACTATGTACGCAGGTTTGGCTTAGGAGGAGGATACAGTACCCAAAAGAGATGAAGAGGTTAATCAAAGTCAGGAATGAATATTCTATCTATCTATCTATCTATCTATCTATCTATCTATCTATCTATCTATCTATCTATCTATCTGTGTGTGTGTGTCAGTGAAACATGGCAGATCGATTAAATACTCAAGACAACTGGACCAATACTACAATACTCGCATTTAAATGCAATAATCATGGTCTGATGGATAAAAGAGACGAACTTGCCAGAACAAAAGTTTTTAAAAAGAGTACTGAACATCAGATGACATACGAGCACCCCCACCCCCCCACATGGATGATAAGGTGGCGGTTGTGATTGGATGAGAGGACCAGCACTAAGAGGATTGAGGGCACCAGGCCGTGCCTCCCACTTGACATCATGTGCCGGCTGGGCGTTGCCACGACCCCCCCCCCTTGTTTGTTCACTTTCTGTCTTCGGTTGGTGTGCAGCAGGTCTGTGCTGCAGCTGTCATCATTGCATGTCAATGTCAGACCAGTTATGGCACACACACACTGCCTGGTCTTCAGAGTATTAGAGATCCATAATAAGAAACTTGCTGACAACTGCAGGGACACGTTTAGGCAGTGTGGAAGCAATAATACAGGAGAAATAGAAATGTAAAAGCAAATATCAGACACTGACTCGTAAAATGAATTCAAACCAGGAGGCTTATAAACATCAGTACCAATTTTTTTCATTTTCATCCATGGCGTCAAGATCTTAGCACCTGACCTTCGAGTAGGGTTGTAGCGGTATGGTTTTACTCTCCGCAATGAAAGGACAGAACACACCTGTGGTTAACCATCATTTAGTTCTGTAATGTTTTTTGTCTAACTAGAGGTTTTTTTCCCGTGGGTTTACTTTACCTTGTTTGCTTAGCATTAACTTTAACCCAAGTCCTTTAATACCACAACACAAATATTCAACTACAACTATTTAAATTTCCATCTACCATAATATCATGCTGAACATTTTTAGCTGGAACCCACATCCAGCCCTTTCGGGGCATTAGTCACTATTCTGCTTGTTCAGTCCAGTAGGGGACAAAAAATATTAACCAACATTAGATTAAAAAAAACAAAACAAATCTGGTTAAAAAACATCTGGTTAGCTTGTTTATACAAGTCCTTATGGTGCTTTTTGACCCAAGACAGCAGCGGATTTTCATAGAAACGTGTGGGGAAAGCATTGTAGTAATGTATTACTGTAGAATACCTGTGGAAGCACCGACAGTGGCCTATTATCTCTCAGATCACTGCCTCTGTGAAGGTGTACTGTTTGTGTGCATGTGATGCGCATGCACACACAGCCCGCCTTACAACGAGATCAACTTTCCTCTCTTGACTCAATTATTCATGTGGTGTGTGGCCTGGCTGGAACATTATTCATCAGCAGGCTGGATCCAGTTCTCCTCTCTGGTTCAGTTTTACAAAAGCAGTAAGACACAATCCTCTCCCCCTCTCTCTGTGTGAAACTCCACACCTTAGATTATTTATAATGCCTCCTGGAAAAGTCTGAGCTTACCTGATGATGACAGACAAACAAGAAGTTGGTGCTATTACCCCATGCAACAACTGATGCTAATGTTGTGTTTGTTTACATTCTTTTACCTGCGTCAGATGTGTTGTACATGTGATTAATGATGGCATAAGGTGTAACTAATAAAGAAGTGGTTCTGTTGTGGCTGTGTGATAGAGGTTAAGAAAGATTTGGTTTCATCAGCAAAATTCAACTTATAAAAAAAGACTGAGAACACACATTTTATTTCTATTAACCCTTAGGATGAGCACAGATTGATCTTCTTACCTGCCCCTTCCTGTTGACCCCAATGATGCCTGAGGTAGCCTCATGTGGAGCGGTGACAAAGATGGTCTCACCACTGATGCGGTTCATATAGATGCAGGTGCCTGTCTCCAAGTCATACAGGTGAATGTATCCATATTTGGTAATAAGGAAAACCACATCTTGCTTGGAGCTTATCTGTCAAAAAAAGGAGGAAATAGTGTGCCTGTCACCTATTTTGCTTTATGAGCTGATGTCACTCAAAGTGTGCAAAATGTGCAAAGTCGTGCTAATGGGGTAATCCCAGGCACCGAAGGACCTGGGAAGCAGTGTATGGAACCGTTTTAGGTTCTACTAACTGGTGCGTTATGCTATATGGGTTGCATTTTTATTAATTCAGACAAATTATAAGTTAGTTCAAATTTGTTAAAACTTGACTTTTTGGAAAAGTGACAGCCCCAGTTGGGTTCAGGTGGTCATTTCTGGAAATGTGCTACACACCTGCATGGCCACAGGAAAGTCGTTCTGAGCTTCTGGAGGGAAGAACACATCCACTGCTTTCTTTGGGAATGGCTGGTTGCCAGTTGGTGGGGTCCCCACTTCAATGATATGCAACTGCGTCAAATAGAAAAACCTAAGTTAGAAACAAACTCCGGTTTTGCTACAAGAATGCCAGCAACATTAAAACCTGTTTCCCCTATTATGTTATTAACACCAGTCACCTTCCCTCCAGCCTGCCCTCTGACAGCGAAGCAGAACAAAGTTGACTCCTCTGTATTCCCCTCCATCTTGAACTGGGCAAAGCTGGCAGCATGGCCTTCGATGGGCTGAGAAACCTTTCTGTCAACAGAGTAGAGCTGCATGGCTCCAACCACCCGATTTTGCTTT
>NC_045745.1:5700730-5705299 GCF_008692095.1 Etheostoma spectabile | reverse complement strand
AAAGAAACAATACACATAAATTTGTATTAAGACAACAAACCGACTGACTTATCAATGCTGAAGTTACTGTGTATCTATGGTTACTTATGAATGCAAACAAGCCATCTACTTTATATTCTCTGTGATGAAGGCACGTATGAGTCTTAACATGCAAAACTAAACATATCTGGTAATAAACTTTAATTTACCTGGGCTGAGATGCCGATGAGCAGGAGCCATTTCTGCTTGGCGTCAGTGCGGTAGTTGATAATCTGGCAGCCTGCCAGGCTGGAGTGGCGGTCAAAGACTTTCACAGGCTGTGAGTCACCCTCCATGCTCCAGTGGTAGACGGCATTGTCAGTCACAAGTGCAACTGTATTAAGGGAGATCCACTTCCAGAAGGTAACATCGTCGGTCATGGTGTGTGCCTTCATCTTGCTTTTCATCTCGATGTTGAAGATCTGAAGGGTTTTGGCGGCTAGAAGAGGGAGAAAGGAGGCAGGAACCAGGCCCCAGAAGAATGTTATAGTCTCTGACAACAGCATGTCCACACATACATTCAGAGGAAAAACACCAAATTTGAATAGAAGAGGGAGATTCAAATTGGAAATATTGATAGTCATGACACAGAAGTCATCAAGCCACGACGCCATGACTGATAGAAAGGGGATGCCATACATGCTGTAGTCGGAAATTGGGTCATATCTGAAGTGTACTGAGACAAGTGGCATTGAAAAAAGTAAATTTTGGCTACACAAGGTGTCATTGTGTCAATGATGTGCACGTCAAGCAAGTACATTTTTCTACTCTAAACTCTATGCGTATATTATGAATTTGCAGGCCGATCTAGATCATACACTGCAGAACTGTCAAATGCATTTATAATTATAAGTATCTAAATAAGGTGTAAGAAAGAAAATTATTTTCAATGTGCTTAGCTTAAGGAGTGAGCAAATCTAAGATTAACAAGGTTACAGGTGCTCCTTGCAGTCTGAGGGACTGAATGGCTAAATAAATGGATACCTATGTCCTAGCACAATAGTCATTATAAATTAAGAATATGGACTTATAAAAATATTTAACTAAACTGACCACATCTCTTTAAAAGAGGTTTCATAAATGTAAGCAGCAGATGTCATGTATTAGATAGATTTATAGATACTTTATTCATCCTGAAGGAAATTTTGAAATGTAATGTCATGTCCGACTACGTGGCCCACCCCATCAAATGAACAGCCTTCATAGAGAGAAACATAGCAGACAGAGGGTAGAAGCAGGAAACAACTCACAAAAAAGGGAAACACATCTGCATCTAAGTCAAATATATAGACTAACGGTGGAATACGACAGCTGGAGTGCAACAGATACAGGCACAATTAAGGAGGAAGGGTACACTTTAAGCAATTAAGAGACTTTGACAAGAGTTGCAGGAAATCTTTCCAATAATGATTAAGTTTGATTGACTACTAGACAATGAAGTTAAATATGTTTGTCCTGATAACAGATCATAAGCTAAAGGTTTAAAAAAGGTTCACTCACCTGCATTTTTTGTTTGTTAGGGTTAATTTAGTGAGCTAGAGCTTTATTAAAAAGCAGTGTGACTTCCTTGTTTGCTCATTATTCAATATTATCAACAAAGTAAGAAAAAGCAAAGACTAATGCATTAGCACAACTGTCAAGATCACTAAGCCATGGGATCAGAGTACATTAAGCAGTGTGGCGAATGGATCACTTGCAGCAGCAGCCAAATTTCAAAGAGCAAGCAAAGGGATTTTTACTTGAATTATTATCAGCTGTTGGGAGGTGTGTGTGCACATTGTTTCCGTCCTTCAGACACGGTTACATGAAAAGGTTAAGGCTTGATACTATGTCACATGACAAGGTCGGCTAAGAAGCATCTTTATGGTAGAGTGAGCAGGGAAGACAGCAGTGGTAGTAAGAGTGAAGAAGAGACTACGCTGACCCTACACTGCATAATTAGTGAGGAAAAGAAAGGTACCACAACTTCTAAAGCTCTCCACCGTTGAGTTACTGTAACGGATCCTTTTCACACAGTCATATCATACCCTCTGTAATCACAACTCGTGTGTGCGATGGCTAATGAGGAATGTGCATCGCTGAAATTTTACTTTGGTTGTAGGACTCATTTTCAGGTTTTCTTGAGTTTTTCACTAGTTTGTATTGCGGGAAGCATTTTCTAAGCTGTCCTTATCACATTTGGAAACTGAGGTGATCGTGTCTTCTTCTTTGAAGCATTAACAATAAGTTTGGTATAAGTGTGAAAATATCAGGGTGAAAGTTACTTTAAACCAATCTGCTTCTACTAAAAGACTGAAAACGAAGAGCATTATGTGTCACATTTAACCAGGCAGCATAATGAGCAAAGATAAAACTATTGTAATGCTCACATGTCTACATGTCACATGTTTGTCAGTAAGCTAGAACTCTATAAAAGTACAGCTCATAATTTATAACTGCACATTGTACCACGTCCTCAGTAGAGAGGACGGTCAGCAAAGAAAGGTTGTAACTAGACTTAAAGGGGAGGAGGGCCAGTTTCACACAAGCACACACTGTCACACTGCTAAGTTCTTTCACCATCAACAGCCCAGCATCCACCCAATAAAAATGACTTTTTACCAGTTATTGAGATTAACAAATGTTCTTTAAGTAGGTTTACTTAAAACCAAAATAATTTGAATCTGGTTAGCAGTTTACTCAATTATACAAGTAAAATTAATGGGGTAAATAATTTGGAAATATCCTAATGTCCTAATGATGATTTTAGGTAAAAATAATGTATTGTTCACAGGAAACCTTAAATACCAAAGTGCCTCAGACATCCACTAATTTCATAGCATAAAGCTGTGACAACAGGTACAAACTTTAGCCAAAATTCTAAGACACAAGCTGTTTGGCTCATTAAATGTTTTTTTAAATGGTTGGGAAGGGGCAAGGCCAAGGCGCTTGGATCAGCTGGACAGCAAGTGCTCCTCCCTACTTCTCACAGGTTATTATGCAAAATTGCTTCTTAACCCAATTCAGTACTCATCTGGGACTACTTCTGATAAAACTATGTCCCATCAGGAACATGTGAAATCAAATATTAGATGCCATTAGACTTCCCCCACAGGTTACAAGTCATCATATTAAGTCTACACTCTGGTAGTTGGAGCAAACTAATCTTTAATCCTTGGTATAGAGAACCACAAGTTTGTTAAACATAACCACAGCTGGGAAACAAGGTTGACAACAGGTTTGGGGAATTACCACTTCACACAGATGGAAAAGGACATGGATTTCAAATGAAAATTGAGAAGAACTGTGAATTACAATGAAATCATTTTACCCATAGTATTACCACATGTAAAACAGGTTCTAAATCAATTTACATGTAATAAAAATGATGGAATGCCAGCAAGCTATAAGGCTGTGAAAGCTAAATCCGGTTTCCAAAGACATATTTTCAATGGCCTAGATGTGGAATAAGGTCCAAAGAATTATCCAGAGATTATTATCCAGAGGGTTCAGATATAGGAAAAACATGCAAAGCTAGGCCATTAACATCCAGGCTTAAAGAGCATTGTACCAAAACCTGATTTTAAAGTGTCCAACGGTACATTATGGTGGCTAAAGTCAGGTCAGCTGTAATCAATATAGTTTGTATTCTTCATTTAATTTCTGAAAAGGACCATGCTAAATTGGTATAATTTACAATACTGTAAATACTGTCTTGAAAACAGGATTTAACTTCCACAATGAAGTAGTTAAATTTCAACTCACCGTCTGCAAACACATAAGAAAGCAGTAAAGAAAAAAAAAGAACATAGAAAAGACAAAAACAAAAAAAAAGTCAAAGCAATCATGGATGCTGAACAAAAAGAATAAAAATATGCTACTTTGGGAATATTTACAGGACAAACGTTTGGAAAAAACATACATGTTGGCCAATAAAAACTACTTCACAGTGGAAAACTAAAGTAGCTGGATGTGTAAGGACAAATATAGATGAAAATTGTTTATTATACTCTTAATTACTAAATGGGTAATGTTGCTATAACAAACATGTCCAGCTGAAAGCTACAGGCCCCCATAGGCGGTTAGTTCAAATACAACACTCAAAAAATAATAGTGCAGTTCTCTCTCTCTGGTAATTCCTACATTAATTTAGAGAAATGTGGCCTCTGCAATGTCAACACACTGCCTTACCTTTAAGTGCAATGACTTTGCTGGCTGGATTCATGATGGCGCTGTCAGCTGAGATGGGCCTGCGGATAGGTGTATTGGGGTCTGCCATGTCAATGATCACCACCTGAGTCTGCTCGCCCACCTTCTCCCGAATACAGATGAACTTATCCGACTCCATGGTTAGGGTGCTGAAGCCTATGTTGGATGGATTGATCCCTAAATTTTGGAGCTAGACAAAAAAAAAGAAGAAAAAAAGTTAGGTTGAACAGAAATATCTTGCAAAAGGTTTACGGGAAAAGAAAAAACATTCTTCATGCCTTAATCTCATCTCTGTGCAGGATTTCTCAAGGGATGCCTGGGAAACCATGTGGCAAAATAAAGAGGGTGGGGGGTGGGGGGGGG
>NC_045745.1:5683844-5700720 GCF_008692095.1 Etheostoma spectabile | reverse complement strand
GTACTTGTTAAATAGTGATCGACCAATTTATCGGCCGGCCAATATTCGCGTTTCTACATGTATCGGCCGATGCGCGGCTGCTGCGTTCGCCGATTTTCCAGGCATCATTTACAGACAGGCGTCCACACAGGCCCCCAATAACAGTGCTGACAGCCGGCTCTTCAAGACAACTTTCAAAGCATCTTTTAACTTTTTGACTTAGCTGAAATATTGCCATACACGTTCTTGCAACTATAGCTAAGCAAGTTTATGGGTCCAAATGGAAAATGCTAAGGTTTAAAACTGCTTGCCATTGTGTTTAGGGAGCTGCAAATAGCTAAGTTGTAGGCTACCCGTATGCATTGGATAGCGGTTAGGAACACTGGTCAAAGGATTAAGTAATGTCGACGTTGGTCCGTGGGCGTTTTATACAGTGACCACCTGGCTGAGCACTTTGTTTCAATAGCTACTTTTAGGTTGTAAATACTATATACTACAGTGAGAACTTTTTTTGCAGCTTGGTTGATGCAACTGTGCAATAGTGTAATTATTTTATTTATTCTTAAATAATTATTTTTAGAATTTATCATCAGAATTTTAATCATGCTTAAATGTGTATTTTCAGCACTTTTTGTTACTTGTTCAACCTCACCTGTATTGATTATTTGTTAAATATTGTTATTGTGTCATTTTTTATGATGTCAATTGAGGGAGCAAAAGCAGCATCGGCTCCAAATATCGGCTCAGGAAAAATCTGCAGCCAGTATCGGTCATCAGCTAAGGCTGATGGGAAGAAAAACAAAAATCTGTATTGGCACCAAAACATCCATATCAGTCGATCCCTATTGTCAAACAGCAGGATGTCACTTTCTTGTTGCAGGCTTGAAAGCTCCAGTTAGTCATTAACACTGGACACACTAATTACATTTTTTTTAACAGTCAAATTCATTAAAATGCTTGCTGCTGACAAAACAAGCAGTTTGCCTTTTTTGACAATAATAAGACTAGATTCTCTCTTCAGCTGCGTTGCACTCCCACAGCCAGTTGATGAGGTCACAAAGCCCGACACTGAGCAGCAGCTCTTTGGACATATGGAGCTGTGGCGAGGCCCCAACAGTTAGACAGTTCTACAAACATGGGCCAAAGAGGTAACTTCCACCATACAACACTGTAGTCTTACTGCAGTCTGAATACCAGCAGCTGATTAAGGTCTTACTTCATGCAAACCAAATTTTAAAAATAATACTGAACGTGGCAAATGAACAACTGCAGCAAAACAGAACTCAGAGTCTTCCTGCTAACAACTTGCAAAGCTGCTGTGATGTAAACCTCAAGGAAATGAAACTACAAAAAACATGTCCTATAGACCATGTTTGCTGTTGCAACTTCCTCTACTTACGCAACCTATCAGCAAAACACCACAGTTGTACAAATGTTGCAGAACTACCTGAATCATCACTTACTGATCAAACCTGAGACACAGTGGCAGATTAGGGCTGGGTAATGAAACCCGGTGCTAATTCACAACCAGTATCTACCGGACCAAGTAGCAACGTGGATTTTGGTGCATTATTTTGCTGCTACTCACCGTTGGCTAGTAGCTGAACAAAACACGGTTAACATGCTGACAGCTAACGTTAAACGGTGTAAAGTCTGACTGTATTTTAGTGTAGGGAAATTTCTACATGTTCAGACATCATGTTACCTTGAATACTTACAAACAAAAAAGGAATAAATTTATAAAAATGATTGCTTACAAATACGGTCATTAAGTATTTGCCTGCCAGTAAACGTCTTATGATAGTTTATTCCCATAAAGACTACAAAAAGTTCTAACTTAATTATAGTCTGTGGGTTTTAACAGGAAATATTATTACAGCAAGACAACAGCATTAAGTTGTGTGCAGAGCTACAGAGGCAGACATCTTAACTGTGAAAAACCTGATGACTTTTCCTAAAGAAACAGTTGTACATAGATGTTTGGTCATGGTCATGAATAACTGACAACTCTAATAATTACATAAAGACAGTATAGCTAATGGCATTAGCTGAACAAGGAAATGTTAAAATTTACAATCTAGTGACCTGTGGTTTGCATTTCATTGGCAAGCAGGGTTCAAATTAATCCAATTGGCTAATTTTGAACACTGATGGAAAGTATTAATGACTGACTGCTTTACTTGACCAGCCACAGAGGTGAGCACATTCATAATTTGTGGTTGCCCAATTTAATTTTTTTTTAAGGTCAAGAGTAGTTTTGTGAACACATATTGGATCTCAGCCAGAAAAAGCATACAAGGCTGCCAGCCCCGGTCCAAATGTACCCACGTTTGGTCTAAAGTGTTCATTTCAAGGCTTGCTAATAATAAAATGTGGCTCCGCTGTCAATCATCGTAGTTGAGTCCTAATCAGCAAACAGAAACCACAGTTCCAGGAACTGCCCAACGAAATGGTTACACCTTTTATCAATGACAGGACACACCCTTCCCTCAGCCTGCCCCACCCACATTCTTTCACCAGTGTGTAACCTGGTTCCCTATCAATGACACTGTGACAAATGACCTTACCAAAGAACAATTGTTACTACCTGCTATAAGGAAAGAATTGAAAACTGGTCTGTAGCAAGCTAGAGTTTTACGTGTTTTTTTTATTACTGTGGAGGATGACCACATACAGTAACGTCAATGGAGCTGCCATGCCTCTTATCGCTGCCATTGTCCAGTATGGAAGGCTTGTTATTTGAGGCAACATTTAGTCAAATACCATATAAAGGGAAAAGGCCAGCTGAGAATATATTATTTAGACATTGATTTAATCTGCTTTCAATTATAACTACCAACAGTTTCAGTTTGTTTTATCAGATCATTGTAAAAACTGCCACCTTCATTGAGATGAACCTACCAATACACCTACTCTTCCTTTGGACAGCAACTAATGTTTATTTTCATTGTCTCTTATTCAGTTGATTATTTTCTCGATTAGTTGTTTGGCCTATCAAAAGCCCAAGATGATGTCCTTATATCTTGTTTTGTCCACAACTCAAATATAGTTTTCTTGAAGACCGGTGAAGAGACTGGAAAATATTCCCATTTAAGAAGCTGGAATCAGTGGCTGGGTTAGCTCAGTTGGCAGAGAGGGCACACATACTGTATGTAGAGGTTTACTCCTTTTACTCCTTTGCTGCATGTCATTGTCATGTCTCTCTCCCTTTTCATGTCTTCATTGGTCATGTGAAAATAAAAGGCCTTAAATGCCCCCCGAAAAAAGCTGGCATCAGAGAAATTTCACTTTTTTCTAAAAAAAAAAAAAAAAATCAAAACCAATTGATTATTGAAATAGCTGCTGATTAATTTAATAGTTGAAAACTAATCGATTAACCTTTGCAGCTCTACTCTTTTATTACAATATCAGAAGAAACATGTATTGGCTTTGAGGTCTGAGTCTGACTTAACGGTTTGCATTTCTTTAAATTGTCTCTCTAATCTCTGTGAAGCAGACTGAGGTCTGTCTAAGTATCAAGTCATCCTCTAATAGTTTTCTAGACAGATTTACGTGCTCTCTCTCTTTCACTCACTCTACCATCTATTTTTGGATCAGTAGGAAGCCCTTTCATTCACAATGAATAGCATTTGTGAAACCGAACAGAGCGGAATCGCCTAATCACATTGAATGTTTGCTCTGTCCATAAAGAACGAAGAAGAGACAGACAGATGTTGCACTACTGGAAGATCGACCACACCACAGTTTGATCGCCTGCTACAGAAACCTTACAGTAAAACAGTGCTGTGGGCTGGCACACTGGTGAAAGCAGGTCAAACCAGTGGAGCTACAACCATTGTGGAAAAATCCTTTAGTCATTTAGTCTAGCCTGCTTTTAGCTCAGCTGTTAGCACGCACTTATGGGCTAGCCCAAAACCTCGGAACCCATCAATAGCTAATTAACAACAGTATAGGGACAGAAGAGCACACAGGAAACTGGACAGTAATGGAAAGATTTTTTTTTTTGGGCCAAATTAACACACACTGGGACACAGACAGGGTTTCCACCAGTGGACTGCAAGCCTGGCGTATGAAGTTAGCAGTAGTGTTATAGCTGTAAAGGTAGCAGTGTGGTGTGTTAACAGTTGAGGCTATTTGTCTGTGAATAAATGCTACTCTTTCCACTTGCTGAAAGTAAAGGAGAATCGAATATTCAGATATTCGTTCATTGGATAGGTTTTTTGATTTTGGGATTCAAATATTGGTTTGGTGTTTTGCCCTCTAATTCCTTCAGCACTATGTTGTCCATCTCACCACATCTCAGTTACAAGCAGTCTGACGTGTGTAGAATTGATAAAAGGCAAAAGGTAGCACGGCTGTGCTTATCGCCAATGCTTTAGTGAGGCACTGGCTAGCACACGTCGGTCGTCAGTCTGTTTTGAGGCGGATTGATAGTTCCTGACAGTAAACATCCACATCTATTGCTGCCAAGAGTTTTAAAACACGGAGGGTGAAAAAATTAATAAAGCACTGCCTAGGAATTTGTGTAAAAAATAGATAAAAATCTCTCTTCTCTTTTTCTCCATGAAACAAACCGCCACCTTTCTTTGATCTTCAATCTTTTTAGTTATAGAAGCTAAAATACTGTTTTAGTTGTACTTTTGATGAGGATACATCTCCCGTTTTGCACAGTTTAAATAAACAAAATATTTTTCAGTCATTCCATTCTATTTTTAAAAAATCGTAAGAAAATTGCATCGTGAACTTAAAATCGTACTGAATAATGTGTGTTCAAATCAAATGTCTGCAATGCTATCGGATGCTCCAAAAAAAAGACATTACAGGCAACAGAACGTCGCTGCATGTGGTGCAAATCAACACTACACTTGGAAGCAGGTAACTGTGGTCTAGCGTTAGCAGCTGGATTAAACAAGGTTAAAACACTGACCGCGTTAAGCTGTGTGAAGTGTGACCATCTTTCACTGTAGGGGATTCCAACACCGGTACGCAACAGTCTGCAGCTGCCGTTGTCAGAAAAACAACAGATGGTGCACGCTTTGTGGTGCATTCAAAGTTATTGTAAAATACCCTTTTCCCCATCTGGTGGTTGTTTAATAGTAACTTACTGGTGTAATCAGTTCTTGTTATTTCATAAGTTAAATAATTTAATTTTGAAAATATGGCCTTAGCAATAAACAAGCCGTTCTTTAATGTCGCTGACTGTCGTTTTGTGCTCTTCTTTTCAACTTGTGATTGTTGTCATATGTTCAGTCCACTAGAGGGATTTTTGGCGCATTGCGTTTCTGAAACACCACTTTGTTTACATTCATTTTAACCACAAGCACACGGCAACAAACACAAATCTACAGAGAACCCTGTAATGAAAAATGATCTGCAAGTGAAGTGGCTTTGTTGTAAAAGCTAACGGTGCTCAATCAACACACTGACAGCATGTTTTGAAAGCACAGCCAAAACTAAAAGTCATAAACGGAGTAATGTTAACATTAGTGTTAGCCACCACGCTAATAGCATTGATAACTTTGCCAAATGGACAAATAAACTAGATTTTCTAGTGTTTAAAATAATTTAAGGGAACTCCAACAAAGTACTCATTAACTTGGGAATAGAATTATTTAAACACCATTAACATATGGACACTTAAGTACTTCACTGCAACTGGTGCAATTTCAAGCATACATATACAAATAATTGATACATCATGCAGCACTACTAAGGACGTCATCTGAGCTGATCCACAGCAAGCAGTCATCCAGCTTAGGACACACGCTCTCTCGTAATGAAGCTCAGTCAAACTGAGTAAATTACCATTAAAAGCCATGAAATTAAGCTGATGGTTGCTTCTTAAATCTTACAGAGATAAGGAATCAGCCATCAGATTTAAACTATTCCTAAAGACCTCAAGGGAGCCACAGCTGTTGATTTAACCAAATGCTCTT
Organism: Etheostoma spectabile; assembly: GCF_008692095.1. Lineage (NCBI taxonomy): Eukaryota > Metazoa > Chordata > Actinopteri > Perciformes > Percidae > Etheostoma > Etheostoma spectabile. Next base: position 5,694,805 of record NC_045745.1, on the reverse strand, counting down.
CCTTCAGAAGGAAAGCAGCCTCTTGCTCAGCAGAAAAAAGCCCTACGTGTGTCCAGCAAAATGTAAAGTTGAAGGCAGGGCAGGGAAGGATGTACTATGTAATGTGCTGAGGCTTGCAGCACTTCATGGCAGTGCTCCACAACAGGAAACCAGGGACCCATTGTCTACCAGGACTGAAACAACAGGCATGCCCAGCGCTGCCTCCTCCACTACCATGTGACACTGGTGAAGGACATGTGACCAGCCCAGGGGTAAAGAGCAAGAGGGCTGCCTTAACTGTAAGATAAAGAGAAGGGGGCACAGAAAGACAGAATGCATGCATATCTGGAGCCCATCCATCTTCCCTCTGGGCCAGTTCTGCTGAGGTGGTTTTGGGACTGCAGTTTCCTTTTTCTCACAAATGCATGCTGTATCTCACATTTAGACAGTGCTGCAGAACGTCAAAAGTACAGCAAATCTGTATCCTCCCCTGCCTGTCACGAGATACCAGCTGGTTAGGTACTAGCACAGTTCAAAGATCAATATGCAAACCTTGTAAGATCATCTTTAAAGAGCATGGCACCATAAACAAACGCCCTTCACACCCAGCAAACAGCAGGGATGCAACGGTACAGGTATGTCCCTAAAACAAATTAAATTGACTATCAAACCAATGAAAATAAATTAATCTGTTTTATGCATTTTTTATCAGTACTGCAAGATCTCAAGGCCCATCTTTTCAGAGTATTCAGGAAACTATCTTTTCTCAGACCACAAACCTCGAATTTAAAACTACCCACATGTATCTATTTAAACCAAACTACCAATTACACTTCCACTCATATACACATTCTGGGAAAATTTGAAAAGCTTACTCACAGCTTTACTAGACAACAGGACAATAGCGCTGCCAAATCATACCAAGCTCTGTCATCCACCTGTGCTTAAGAAGATGTATTTCTACTTTCTTCACAAAGTGAAGTGCTGGGATCTGTGGACAATGTGCCTGCTTAGCTACATACTAACTCCTAAATAGGTGTTTTGCAATGAATATATAGAAACATGTTCGTCTTAGTTTCCTCATCCAAAAAGTTCTGGGTTTGTCTACTTATCTGCTCATATTGCTAACATAGTTTGAGGAAGTGTGTTTATACAATGTTTTAATACCTGTTATGATAGAAATGTTTGTATCAAGTAAGCAACATATGTGAGGTTATGAAAGCACCATTGCTAGGTGTTCTGAAATGACTCGGCACGAAAATGTGAACGGCATATTCATTTATCTATTCATTATTTAACAAAAAAGTATCTTGCTGGTTGTTTAGTAATTCCTTTATCCTGGATAATTAACTGATAAAATGTGCATATCAAATCAATGTATACACTTACAAAATCTCCACATATGAAGAAAAAGTAAATTAACAGTAACCTGTCATTATGGACACGTGAAATACTCGGCTGTATTAACACTGTTTATAAGCTCTTGTTTTCCCCTCCACAAATCAACGGTGCCTATTTGGCAAAGGAATGGGAACCTGGCCTGACAAACCTTGCTTACATACATGCTTAAATACAATTTGCAGGGGAACTCTGTCAACAAAGAATGGGCACCATGTTGTCATTACAAAAACATGAACAAGAGCCAGTTTTGATAATTACAGACCCCACCTCCCAGGATATCAAGGACTTAAATTGATACTGGTTCCTGATTGATCAGAACTGTTATCCTTTACACTGATAAGTCCCTGGGTAGTAGGAGCTATTATTCATATTTGACTGAATTTGTATTTATTTAACGTTAGATACATAGTTTGCTAGGATAAGTGATATATAAGTGAATATACCATGTTGTGTGGGTAAAGAGGCCCTGGGATATAGTTATTTTACTTGTGCAATTAAAGTTATTTAACTAGAATCTGCACTAGACTATATAAATGGATGATATATAAAAATGCAAGCTATGCAAGTTGACCAGATGAGAGAGGAATTGCAAAGTTTGAGAGGGGTGGGGGCTGGGAAGAGTATAGACAAAGGTAAATGCTTGCTTAACATCTGTCATAGGCAAAGTAAAGCTATCGCTGTACATTAGCTCCCTACACTAGGTACAGAAAAATCTAACCCATGTAAAAAATGTTAATGTGAGAATCATGGGTTAAAGCTTTAAAAAAAGTGGGATAATACAACAAATGATTAATAAGCATTGTTTCAATTTCGACATATTGGACCATTTATAAAGTTGATATCAATGTGGCAATAGACTTGTGTAAAAGTTATTTAAACGTGACAGCTGAGATGTATAATATCTTGATATGAGAGTTTACCATAATTTCACCACATTTCAATTAAATGGACAGTACACTTTTTACCCAGCCCTTGATACTTAACAAAGATGGACAACTTCAAGGGAGATTTACAATAACAAACTTCTCAAGACAACGACACATTCAAGCATCCTAAACTACATAGGAGTTCTTTGAGTTGTTTTACAAGACTTGGTGCAAAGGAGAGATTTACTTCAACCCAATCGCACAGAACAATCTTAATGTCACCTCTAATTGTCCCAGGATAACACTGAGGCCAAAACAATCGAATTGGTAAAATGACAAGTGAATTTGATGTGAATTCATCACAGCCGTCTATTGCAGTAAAGTCTCTGAAAGTAATGGTTTGTTGAAGCACACGTTTAAAATTATAGTTAAGATGAAGGGATGGCATGGTGATTGGTTGGTGTCTTGAAGAGCTTGTGACTCTGCTTCAATAAGCTAGGATAGGATTCCTTCCTACTGCCTGGGTGATTTTGTGAGGAGCCATGGCAGCATCTTATAGTACCCTACTCACAGAATTGTGACAATTTATCAGCAGATTTGTCATACAGCTCTAACTTTCTGCATAATCTGCTCAAGTGATGTATGTTGTGAAACATGCATGAAACAGCATATGCAGGTCATGCATTAATGATGGAGAGTTGATTAGTCACACAAATGTCCTTGTAATGTACCAATGACACAAATCAGGGAAAGCACAGTTCATTGTACAGAGAATTACAGTTCAATTCAGTAAGTTATCTGAATCAGATGCAACCAGTTATTGTACTTGTTATGCAAAAAGCATAAATACAACTAAGCTATATCAACAAGTAAACAACAAGAAGCGACTTGAAGTTGTAAAATAGACTGGTTCCTTGAAATAAATCTTCACTACAAAAATGAAATTTTAGGAAATGAATGCAGAAGTTTACCTTGGCTGAAGAGAAAATAGGCTATTGGTTCAATTTTAGTTCACAGAACCCACAGTAATTCACCACTTCTGTATTGCTCTCTCGTTTCACACTAACTCCTGCAATCAAAAAGACTTAACAGAAGGAGTTACAATCATTAAATAATCATTTCATCATACAAAAGAAGACCTTTCCTTGGCTTTGTGAAACTTTGTCTCAATTTACTATCTTGATAGGCCTACATATTAACTCATCTCAAACTAAGATGGCAATAACAGTGCTCTGCTGGGCTGCACTGTGACTTTTGAGGAACTGTTACATCTTTTGTATAAATAAATAGCATAAAAAGAAGAAGATTTTGAGGACAGCCTCTACCTGGTTAAAACCAGGACAACCCAACCTTGCTATTGTCAAGACTTGTACCAAAGTTTCGTAGCAGAATGAAGAAATAATAAGTGGCTTGGGTTGAAACAACCACTCTGCTGAGCGGTCACTGAACAAGATACCTAAAAGTCACAATCTACTCCAATGATACTGGCCCTGACCTCTGACCTCAATTCAGGGACCAGTGTCAAAACACGGTTACATGTGGTATTATTATATGTTGAGAATAGACGCGGGGCCTCTTAGAAATTAAGAAAAGCTAGAGAGACCATGAAAACAGTCTGGATCACAAGTAAAGTGGCTACAATGCCCAAAGCCCAAAGGCATCAGTCTTGTAAGCCTGTGAGGCCCAGTGCTGCTGGTGCTCAGACCAGAAAACAAACAAAAAAATTGAATGGACAAATTATTTCTTGAAACCAAGAGGTAGATCATATTTTGTATCTGAGGTTAGACTGAAACATCAAAAGTCATTCAAATGTATCATTCATTCTTGAAAGTCAGGACTCTAGTCCAGACTGAATCCATAAGCTTGGAGGGCCAAGAATCTTTCCACTTCCTTAATCTGAGCAACTGTAGCAGTTTAACTGGGGTTATAATAAAGGTGTGGACATTTAAAATGATTCCATATAGTACATGTGCCTGTAAAACGAAAAGGGAAAACACCGATTTTTCTAGTGTTACAAAAATGTGAAATTAAAGCTTTCTTATTACCACGTCGACGGGAGAGTTTATCTAACAGAAACAATGTCATTCTCTGTGAATACTTGAACCTCAGCCAACTTCGGCAAAGTCATTCAACATGGGCAGTCGGATGGCTTTGGGACAGGCCGACACACCACATGACCATATCTACATCCAGACAACGTAACATCTTCCTGGGGTCAAGTAATTACCTTTAAAGTCAAAAGGCAGCGTCTATTTTTAGGATAATATAATAAAGCAAATAAGTTACCTGTAAAAGTGATCTTTTTATTCCCGTTTCTGTCATGGCAAATGGTGTACAGAATGCGGTTCAATCATGGCAGTGCAGGTAACGTTACCGTTAATGAGATGATGAATATCAAATTAAAAGTTCATCGAACAATCATCCTTAGCGCAGCATTGACAGTGCCCGATTGTAATCTATAGCGTCAACGTTAAGAGCGTGGAACGTCACTCTGAGAAGACGAATACTTTTTCTGAAAACGTGTTCATGGCCGATATCACTTAAAAGAAAGGACTGGGGTGACAACATTTTATGACTACGACTTAATAGCAATATTTATATCCTTCTGTTTGTGCATTGCAGACTGTCGTCATTTAGCTAGCTATATCACGAACAAGGGTGGCTGGTCAAAGTGTTAGCAAGAAGGCTAACGTTAGATGCTAACTAAGATAAACGTCATCCACCCTGTCTTGCTAGTTAGCATAGCTAGCAAAGCTAAATCAGCTTGTTAGCAATCCTTAACTTGTGTTTGAAAAGTATCTGGAGCCATTGCGAATATCGTAGTAATTGCGACTAGAGGATAAACTTGACGTAACAATTTAACCGTTCATTCGTCCACATACCTGCAGGTGCTCCTGAAAGCGAATAGGCAGTATCTGAGCCATGGCGGTTCCTCTCTCTCTCTCTCTCCTCCGGTTCTACTAATGCTAACAAGCTACGACTTCTTCTCTAAGATCCTAGCCGGACAGCCAGGGGGCCTCTAGTCTAAAGTCAAGATGAATTAATTCTAAGCCTTGTGTAAAACGTGCTGTCGGTGTGATGGTCCTTTTTATTCGTCCCTAAACTGTTTACTTACGGGCTTCCCCTGGCTAACGACTGACTGCCACTACACCGACTCCCTGAACCTGCAATGGCGGTGGAGGCTGGTCTGCAGAGAAAACATCCCGGAAATGGAAGTGCACTCAATAAGGCGGATGGATACCAAGTCACACTTTTTTTTTTTAAAGTGCATCATGGCGTGTATAATTACAATTTGGTAACTCATTGGTAAATTTAAGAATATTTCATATGTATTTAATATTCTATTTGAAATAACAAACAGTGACACGAGACTTCAACATAAAAACATACAACAAAATAAATGTATAACTGGAACTACTTCTTTCTATTCGCCCTTTGATTTTTGCCACATCATTCGTCTTTGTAAATTAACGTCAGTCCTACGTGGGGTGCACTTGTTCCTCTCAGCCAATCAGAACACTCTGAATTTAAAATCTAAATTCAATTTGTTCTTGTTCTCAATAACCATATGTTCAACATTGATTGTATTTGAATTAGGTTTCATGTGCTTCCAGTCAGCATGCTTTACATTCTCCATTATCATATGATCATAAATCACCATTTATTTGCCTGTTGTTGGTCATTAATGGTTAAAATCCACAATTTACTTCAAAGGAATGAACTTTCACCTGCACTAATGAACTGGACACAGATTGCTGACAAAAAAAAAAACGAGAGCAAATTAATAAAATAAAATAGTAGCTATCCTACACCACCTATAATGCCATTCAAAACTTGCAAGCAAAGTATGGTTAAGTATAAGTTTTTTAAATCATAATTTTGCACGAAATATAACTTCAATTGTAAGAAGTAAGCCTTATGTGTATCTGAGTAATAAAAATGATACGCTATAAAATAATGACATCTTCACTAAAGTTTGTAAGCAGAGTGTGTGTCGGTCTGAATCATGCAATATCTGCTGGGTGGAGTATGACTCCAAGTGATCATTTCCCTTTTTTACATCCACAATTTCTGCTGGCAGAGGATGCAACTTCATTGCTCAATGTAAAAACTGAATGCTGGGAAAAGCGTTCCTCAAACGAACTGACCTTTTCGCAGAGATGTCATTTTGCTGAGCCAGCAATTATGGCTTCTGAATAAATGAGTGGTCACAGGAAAAAGGGGTGCACAGAATTTGTCAATCCCCATATGGGGCCCGGAGAATGCAGGAGGATCTCTCTAATGTTGTCCTGAGAAGCAAGAAAATATGATATGGAGAAACAGTAGAAAATATACCTTAAGGTTGTGTCAAAGCAATGGTAATATGAGAGGATTATTGTTGTTTGTCTCTGTGATAGGTGGGGATGTACTTTTAACACAATGTTGTTTTCTTCTTCTCTCTTTATTACAACTTTTCAATCATTTAGTCCAGCGTCACTGTATGATTTACACTTTATTTTTTATCGTTGTGTAAGGAAGACTGGCAAAGTAAGCTTTTCATTACATGGTGTAGGCTGTTTTAGCTGCGCATATGATAATTAACGTCTTGAATCTTAATCTCACATCAAGTTATTTTCAAAAACATACAGAAAATGTTATTAAATTTGCCCCAGAAATGATGGTGAAATTCCCCATCATGTTTTTCTTATTTTCTGTGGTGTCATAATAATGATTCGTCCCAAGAGCATCAGTCCAAAAGCATCAGAATCCTACCAAACAACATCTGGACTGGCATCCACCCAGAAGGATCCTCTGGAAAAGCTACTCAGTAAAAGATATTTCACAATGAAATGCTATGGGGAAGTGTAAGGAAGGTTAAAAAAAATGTCTACAAAGAAAAAATTCCTTCATTGTTATCCTGCATCGCCATATTCATGTTAGTAATTTAAAGTGTTAAATAGTTAATGTAAAAACTTACAAATTACATTTACCACCAATCGTGATACATATATTATCTACTCTGTCCGAACGTATGAATAACCCCCCTAAAAATACTGTATTTTGATTTCTGAATCAAAATCTAAATAAACTAAATAAACATATTCCAGTGGAGGTCAGTCACCGCTGTGATGACAGAGGATGCATGTGGCATAAACAGCAGTTTCCCTATTTTTTTTTCCAGAGATTAAATTAATGCATTTTGTTTCCCACCTGAGACAAAGTCTAATAAACCTGGACCAAACCAACTATGTAATTTTCATTTGGCAGAGTGGGTGCAGTGGAGGCCACTCTGAATAGACCATTCACGCTGCTGTTGCCATGGATTCACAGTTCATGGAAACGCAAGACTCAGACACTAACACAGAAGCCATGTGTGTCACGATAAAAAGACTGGCTTTTGGACCCTCTGCAAGGATGTCACACAGAGCCACTGAGGTGCAGATTAGCCTCAGGCTCCATGCAAAATGTAGGGCAGAGGTGCTGGTTCTGCAGCCTTTGCCTTTGTCTTTCCCCGTCTCTAATCTTTCTCATCTCCCAGGAGTCAAGTGCGGTCCAGAGAAGAGCAGCCATGCTTGGACTAGATGCGCAGTCAATGGGAGCATGCTTACAAAAAGGTAACTGTCTCCTTTACAGATTTTTGACCGTTAGTACACTCCAGTGCTTTGGCAGGGATTTAGACACAGATGTCTTCCTGTGGCTGGGAGGATCCCATCAGGGACGACTGAGCGGGACTGACCCTGATTGATACCGAACCAGGATTGATGAGAAGTCCCATAGAAGCCCTATTGGCTTGTTTCTTTCTGTCTTTCCCTCTCCCTTTCTCTATCATTCTCCCTTTAAGAAGACAGAGGTTATGAGGTGCCCTTGAGCAAGGCCCAACCCGCTCTAGTGGAGCTATACAGTGGCCAGCTGATCAGACTGTGGTTGCACTGAGCAGCTTCCAGGTATCAATGTGTAACTGTGTGAATGTGATCAGGGCGTTCCTGCAAAAGAGAGGCTGCCTCTCAGTGAACCTTCCCTGAATAAATAAAGGTTAAAAAAAAAATCACAAACTGTACACACACATGCACTGTAACACTATGTTCCGTTGTCTCTTTCTGTCTGACAAGTAGTAGTTCAAGTCCATGCAGCTCACTAGTTTTAAGTCACAAGAGGATGGTAATACCACCACTCACACTTTATTATTGCCCTACACCTCAGCTGCACCTCCAGTCTGTCAAACCCCTGAAGTTTCAGATGACACCACCCTCCTTGGACTCATTTCTGGTAGGGGTTAGGTCCACCTACAGGTGGGAGATTGACCATCTGACCTGGTGTAGTCAGAACAACTTGGAGCTATACACTCTGAAGACAGTGGAGATGGGTGGGGGTTTCCAGAAGACATCCTGCACTATTATATCTAGCTATTGCACATATTATATATACTTTGAACGTTTGCATATCTCCTGATCAATATTTTTGCACACCCTGCACAAACCGTACAGCCTTCTTTTCCTTTTTAAAACAGTTATATTGTACATATATTCTTTTTTACATACATTTTATTGTAATATATCTATTATGTATTATGTTATTGACTGTAACAATACCTTGCTGTATTGTTTATACCTATTTCAATATGTTTAATATTTATTGTGCACCTAATAAACCAAAGTGAATTCCTTGCAAGTGCAAACTTACTTGGCAATAAATCTGATTCTGATTCTGATTGTACACATTTTGCCTGTCTAGGCTGAACTGTAAATCCCATGCTGACTAATGCTGGCACAATCACCTCACATCATCTTGGGTCATTAAGTTGTCATTTCATTTTCACAAACTCACAGTGTATTGTAGCTAACCTTTGAACGTCAGTAGTGGTGAAGTTACTAATTGACTGTGTGTGGGCCTTTGCACCTTGCAGGTGGAAGAATAGATTGTCACTGGCTACAAATACCAGTCTGAGGAGGGACTAATGAAGCCAAATCATTTTGATGTGAGATCTGATTGGTGAACTGCTCAAAGTTTGGACCTGTTGCTGCATTTGGTTTAATGTAGGAGTCAGCTGCCCTCAGGTTTCTAAATACCAGGATTCAAAACCTGCATAGGGAGTTAATGGGTTTTATATAATAATTTTCTAATAATAAGTTTCACTTTTACTTTTATAGTTTGACTTAGCTTGTTAAAAATACTAGAATGCAACCAATTAAAGAGATGTAAAAATTCATTTTATTTAAATGTATGTTATGTGTAATTTCAATAAAAATGGTGAAACTGTTTCAGTGCAGACATGTTTGAGTTGGAATTTGTTGCCATCTAGTGGGCTTCAATTAGACATTGTACTATGTACTGTCAAATCAGTGACACTATCATAGGAACTATTTTTAGTGCAGTTTAATGGGGAGCCACAGCAGTCCCCTAACAATAAATGCACATACGTTATAATGGTATTAGTACATAAAGTAATAGCATTTTCTGGCAGAAGAGTATTCTAGACATGCTGCAGTGCCACCTGTTGAGCCTCTGCTGCCATGTACTCACAGAAAGCGGTACTTTAGTGACCACATCCATGTATTTCCTGAACAACTTCTGAATACTTGTCATGGTCAATACTTGTCATGTCACTTGTTTGACAAGTCACCTTGAACTGTGTATAGTGTATTTGTATGCATTTATTATTTTTTGTGTACCATCAACCTGCCAGGGGGTCTGCAGATGGAAATTAGCCTAAGGCTACAATCTGGCATATTTACATTTGTGAAAATGTTCATTAATATGTATTGTCCCCTTTTGTTTTTTTCAAAAAAAAAAGAAAAAAAAAAAAAAAAAACATCAGCAAGTTCCCATGTCAAATATATTTACATTTACATGCACATTTTCTCACTGCCCAAATTCATGAGAGACACAAATGTAGGCGATGGGTCATGCCACGTGCATGTGTGTGCAGTAAAAGGCATTTTATGGTTTGGGCTTGTTACAAGTTATACTGGTCAGAAATTATCAATAAGTAGTGGCTAAAATTTGGGGCACACTTTTTCCAAGTTTTAGCTCACAGAAAAGCACATCAGAGTTGAGCGTCTTGACCTATTATTATTTCTGAAATCTGGAGCTCATAAATGAACATTAAAGATGCTGGAAGTTATTACTTTAACAACATATCTCCTGTGTTTTCCAGAAATATATGAGGGCTGATTGTTGAATGCTGACTCTTACTCACTTAGTTAAAACATTCAAGGAAAAGCATGTTGAATTGATAAAAAGGAACCCAGTTAATCACCTCTTATCTCCCGCACTGTCTCTAAGTGTTATACATGGAGCTGGAACAGTGACAGTAACCTGTGGAATTGAAAATAAAATTTGGCATTGAACCAAGAAAAATTGGCACTGAAAAGACACAGACATCAAGAAACAATGTAGATTGACATTTGACCTATCATGATGAACACAGATGTCAAAGTGGAATAATAGCATAGGATTGTGAGATTATTACTTTTTAAGGTTTGTGTTTTATATTTCAGTTCAACATTTTTCAGTGGCAACATTTCTTGTTTCAATGCCAAATTTTACTTTCAATACCACAGGTTACTGTCACGGTTCTAGCTCTATATTATATGGCTTTCTGGAGCCCTTCAAGTGAAATAGATATGACCATGAATCATATTTTGATTTCTTATCAGTCTATCGGCTAGCACCGCCATCAGCTGTGACATCACCTCACTCATCTTCTCTCTGCTCAACATCCGCTCACTGACAGGC
>NC_045745.1:5664834-5683834 GCF_008692095.1 Etheostoma spectabile | reverse complement strand
AACTCATCCAGGACTTCATCTCCGATTGTGGGCTAGACTTTATATATTATTTATATATTTATATATATGTATATAGTGGATTTGTTTACATCGGTGAACCCCGTGGCTCTGGTCGAGGAGGAGGTCTCGCGGTACATTATTGCTAAATTGAAAGTCTCGCCGGTGTCTGTCCCTGTCTCCAGCTCCTCTGAATCTGCAAGTTGTCTGGTCCCACTCCAACCATCATTGCTGCTGTCTACCGCCCCCAAACCCAATAGTGTGCTGTTTAGTATTTGTTTTGTTTTGCTGTTGTATAGTATTTGTTTTGCTGTATAGTATTTGTTTTGTTTTGCTGTTTAGTATTTGTTTTGCTGTTGTATAGTATTTGTTTTGCTGTATAGTATTTGTTTTGTTTTGTTGTATAGTATTTGTTTTGCTGTATAGTATTTGTTTTGTTTTGCTGTTGTATAGTATTTGTTTTGCTGTTGTATAGTATTTGTTTTGCTGTTGTATAGTATTTGTTTTGCTGTTGTATAGTATTTGTTTTGCTGTTTTTAATATATGAATTCCCTGTGCGGTGTCCTTGAGTGCCAAGAAAGGCGCCTTTAAATAATGTGTATTATTATTATTATTATTATCAGCACCACCCCTTCTGCTGTCCCAGCTGAAAATCAATACGTTGTTATTTTTATGGGAATCTTGGTCTGTTTGTGCTTGTCACTGAGCTTTGGCCTTGATACTGTCATTCGCTCTTTGATGTTATTCTCATGCGACCATGGCACTGATGTAGTACACACACATGCACAGATAGTAGTCTCACTGTAACTCACTGTGTACAGAATTACAAGATGGAAGTTATGAATTGAGACAGAACAGAAGGGACATATTGTTATGTGTTTCATACTTTCAGTCCATGACACAATGCAAACAGAGTCTACACATACAAGCATGAAGCATGTGTGCTCAAACTTTAACACACAGATTAAACATTAAGCTTGGCGTGAGTGCGTCCCTCAAAGGGAGGAGTCTGGTCAGAATTCGTGTTTGGACATAGGCTGCTGTGCACTGTTCCATCCCTCTGAGTGGCTGACTGCTGCAGGAACTGGACACAACATGAGATCAAGTACAGGTAACACATTCAAATCTTTCAACATCTGTTTTCCAGGCTAAAATGAGCTGCGTCATTCATGTTGTCCTTTTTGGATCTAGGCTATATATCATGTTTTTTTTAATTTTTCAATGTATTTCTATGCATAGGCTGTTTTACCACAAAGCATAGGTAGGCAATTGCATGGGGTCCGTCAAAGGGGCTCGTGAATTTGTGTGTGTGCGTGTGTGTGTGCTTGTGTGTGTGTGTGTGTGTGTGTCTTGCTTGCTTGCAGCCACTGAGGGCTGTGTTTGTGACTTTATGCCTGACAAAGTGAGAGTGAAATACAGAGTCTATTTCTTTGGATAAACCCCAACCAATGAGTATTTATATACTGTACAACGAAAATCTATAATCTGTAAAACTCTTCTCTCTGCTGTTTGAATGAACCCATAACCACAGGTTAATGATACAAATATTTTCCTTGGTGACTGTATAGGAGTCTTTGTTTCTCCAGTGGAGCTTACAGTAAATATAACACACTCAATGCTGGTTTATACAATTGCAGTGTTGCTAAAATATGAATATGGAGTAAACATCTACCACTGGTGAGTTTTGATTGGCTTCTGCACTTATGATGCCCTCAGTGGTGAAATAAGTTTCACATTTATGCTGAGAAATCAAAATTTAGATGGCTTAAATGGCTTTTAGCCATTTGATATTTAACCTGCTCTCCATCATTTTTGGCTTCCCAACCGGCAGCGTTTGATTCCCAGTGTGTTACTTCATTTGTGGCAGAGCTTGAAGTTCTTTTGTTAGTATTCTCATGTGGGTCTGTCCTTTAGCTCTGTGGTTTTGTTAACTGCATCTGCAACTGCCTCGAACAGTTCTTTTATTTGCTTAAAGCAAAATGGAGAAGGGCTTCACATTGGTCTTTGCCTGTGCTATCTTTCTTTTCTACTGAGATGGATTTAAGATCATATTTAGACAATGGTGTTAACAACCATTGTCTATATCTATATCTAGGACATATACTGTAGATTTTAAATAGAAATTTGATTTCCATCTTAACTTTCCAAACAAATTCAATCTATCCGTTTGGATTGGCTTCCAAGATTAAAAACAACAAAAAACATATATTTTCTAACTGTGATCATTCACAACTCAAAATGTTCATCTCATGAAGCTCCAGCAGCTTGTTTGTGTGTGTCTATACAGAAGACCACTATGTCCTAGGACATCAAAAAGGAGGTTTATGGTGGGAGAAAGCAAACAGTGAGCCATTAGCTGCACTGAAGAGCCTGTGGTATGAGCTATTTAGGAGAGGGGCTGCTAGCCACGTCCATGTGACGTGAGGGATGGATTCAATCTGAGCAGCGAGTTACTACAGTTTGTTTTGTGTCACACTGTGTCCCAGAAACAAGGACTCAGTGTCAGTGACATGATGAACCCAGCAGATACGCAGCGTACAGGACAGCGACTGAGTAGTGTCTCTGTGTACCAATCAGGGCATGTAGATAAACAAGTGCCACAAGTTATCACTTCTCTCAGACAGGTAAAGGCCAACCAACATGGTCCTACAGATTACAGTGAGGGTTATAATTATCACCAGTAAAGACCCTGAGGGGTAAATGAGGGAGTGGAGGTAGCAGCATGTTCCACATTATCCTATCTGAGAGCAAAGTTGCTTCAACAAAACTCTCTCTACAGCTTAGAGGGAAACAACAAGCCACGCTTCAGTCCATTTATCATCAAGGGTTTCTGCATGATATTTGAATGCAAATTTCACATTAAGCCATTTATTAAGCAATATGTTCGTTTTCTGTGATGGTGTCAATATTAAATAGTTGGTGGAAATGTAGGCTATATATGATTGTCTTCTATGTGTTTGCATCTGGGGAATAGACTTACAGTACTTCCATTAAATGCCATTTTAATATGAATATGTGCATCTTGCAATGTACTACATTAAGAGTTGTTAAATGAACAGAAGCACTGACACAGTATATAACAGTATTTTCTGCAAAGGTGTACAATTCACACTTCATTTACATAAATGGTAAACAGGACAGGGCGGATCCCTGCTGCAGCACATTAGAAAAGAAAGAATGAAAAGAAAATGAAGTCATAAATTGTTCAGTAATTGGGCCAGTCATACCCCTGTAATACCCATGTAAGCGGAACAAATGTACAAATTCTGATTGACTAAGGTGCCAGGTCCAGTCAGGTCTCAATTCTATATCTGATAAATATTTATTGGACAACTTTAAGGTATCTTAACGTTCCTCAGTTCCTTCCCCTATTTCGAGAGGGCAAAGATTAGAGATAATTACATAAAGTCAAACCCTGTTTTATTGTGCCTCAGCTGAAAGTCAGCAGATATGTCATCCAAGGCTCAAACACACATCTTAACATTAAGCTGATGCTTCACAGTAGACTACCACCGGATGTTCACAGAGCTGTAAGTTCAGATTCATATTCTATACCTGTTAATGATCCTGTCTGGTTTGTGTTGCAAAATCTGATCTGTGTGTGTGGTATTTTGTGTGGTATCAATGGTGATTGAAAATTAACATGGTAACTATGTCACTTGTGGTAAATATGGTATATATTTACAGAAATGTGTGTATATCAAATTCCGCTAGCTGATTGTTATGTTGCGAAAGCTATTAAATTCACATCATATCTGTCTTTCAAGGTTCTGTGGAAATCATAGGGTTGACAGAGTAAGTTTGCTTTTCATCTAGTTGTTTGCACCAATGTTGATACATTTTGAAATACCCTCATTATTTCAGCATCAGTTCAAACTGAACACTGTATTACTAAAACAAAAATGTCAACATGATCAGGCACGGCATAGAACAGAATTGGACATCTATGTCTCCCCAAACCTATCACACTAATGTTTGGTAAATACAGAGTGACAGCAGTTTTAAAAGAGCAAACTGACTTGGTTTGAAAGGTTGACTTTTGGAACCTTCTAATCTTTGAGACTTTGGGCCCAAGGTAGGGCCTACTGTAAATCAGGTTGTTCTAACTAGAACAACAGGTGAGGTCATGCAACTAATCTCCACTACAGTAAAAGATAATGTAATGCAATTTCATTAAAATTTAGAAAAATACATCAAAACAAAAAAGATCTGCTTGAACTTTAAATTTAGAGAATACTGCAGATTAAATTTCTTTTTTTCCTTTTTCCATCAGGCTACCTATCAATTTATCACATTTAATAGTCATTTAATGTGTAACTTAATCCTAAAGTCCAATGTCTCTCATCCATCCGTTTGCAGAAAATTTACATTTAATCCTAAAGAAGGAGTAGACAACCCAGTGATGGTCATCACAGAAGACGCAGGTATCTTTGCATACACGTTTCTATGGTGATTCTGTTCTGTGTACCAGACCATGAGGAACATCTATTAGAAGGTATGACAGCACTTTCCTGTCTCTTCCTGGCTCAGACTCTGCATCCACACCCAGCCCACGTCTGTGTGTCCTAAAACGAGAAGAAGGGGAATCTTTTGGCTACCATCTGCGGGTGGAGAGGGGGCGTCAGGGTCACATAATCAGAAATGTAGTGCCAGGAGGGGTGGGGGGGTGCAGTGGCCTTCAAGATGGAGACAGGCTCCTGGAAGTCAACAACTGCTATGTTGACGATGTTCCTCACCATGAGGTAAGATGAGCTTCCAAATGGCATTATAACTGACGGGGCTGATGGGATTCTAACTTTCCCTTGTTAATGATTCAGGTGTCTAGGAAGATAAAGCTAAGTGGACACCAGCTGTGTTTATTGGTGTTGAATGGGGAGGAGTATGAGCAGGCGGTGTCCCGAGGTCAAGACCTCCGACGTCTGGCCAGAGCATACACTGGGGAGGGCTGCAAAGCACCCAGACTCTGCCACATCACCAAAAATCCTGTCTCCAGCCTGGGCATCAGCTTCACCCCTCTGGAAGGTAACACTGGTTTATCACAAATAGTCCAAGGTTCGAGATTAGATGTCCATAGGAAGGGCGTTGAGTTGAAGTCTGTGCAGTGTCATTTAGTTGCTCCTCTTGTTTCTGCTCGGCAGGAAAGAAAGGGCGCTTCTCTGTGAGCCTGGTTACAGGAGGTGCAGCTGAAAAGGCCGGGGTGTGTAAGGGAGATCACCTGGTGTGGATGGATGGGGCAACAGTGTCCGATCTCACGCACTCCGCACTCAGCAGGATGGTACGAAGTCAACGTGAACAAATTAAAGTCACAACTCTTTTACTGTACTTTGTACTCTGAAACTGGTTATTAAAAGATTTTTACAATTACAAGATTGAAGTTATTATGTCCAGCCCTCGCGCTATAGCAGTAATAAATTCATTTCATCTCAATTCCAACCGGTCTTCAGACTTCGCCTACCAAGAGCCTGGGTCTGACCCAGGTTTCTTACTAAAACGAGTTGTTCCTCGCCACAGTTGCTTGCTCTGGAGGGAACTACTAGAACTGTTGGCTCCTTGTAAATTATGTGGTCTAGACCTACTCTATCTGTAAAGTGTCTGGAGATAACTCTTGTTATGAATTGATACTATCAATAAAATTGAATTGACTAATAAATAATGTTTTGCTGTAGATGAAAAAATGTGGCGATCACATCACTATCCTAGTGATCGACAGTGAGAGTGAGAAGGAATACATGCGACAGAGGATGCCCATCCTGCCCACCATGGCTGTTCCACATAACCTTCCCCACAGAGCCAGAAAACTCCACCTGGTGTCGGGGCCGTCGGGGTACGGCTTCTTCCTTCGGCTGGAGAAGGCGCCATCAGGACGCACATGTGAGAGGACAAATAGAGTGCAAAAGTCAAACACAAGCGCTCTAGAATTTAGCGTTTGATTTACATATTTGTGTATTTTTTTCAATACTAGTTCATGTTCTGCGTGAGATGGACAGTGGCAGTCCAGCAGAGAGGGCAGGTATGCGGGACGGAGAGCTGCTGCTGGAGGTCAATGGAGAGTCAGTGGTGTCCCTGAAGCATGAGGAGATTGTGGACAGAGTGAGACAGAGTGGACAACAGGTCTCCCTCACCACCATCACTCTCCAGGGGCTGGAGTTTTACAGCCGGGTGGGCATCTTACTGGATACATCTCTTTTCCGAAACACTATTTTTTATTTATCTGATGGCGCTCACTGTAACGTGGTCCAAGATGAACAAAAATCTAAATGTTATAGTTTTATCTTTTTAAAAGCGAAGATGAAGAAAAAAATATTTGGAAGCCATATCTGAACATAAGTAAGAACCAGGTAAAGATCAGTGTTTACAGTTTTTCCCTTGCTTTATTTTGTTTCTGCAGTTGGGTCTTTCACCTCTTCTCTTCTGTGAGGATGGGGATGTTGAGAGAGAAAACGAGAACAGCACATCAGCCTCTGCAGCTGAGCAGTCCCCACAAAAGGACATAGATGGCTTGCACAAGCCCAGGCACTGCACTCTCCACAAAGGCCCTTTGGGGTTCGGCTTTAACCTGGGCTGTGTTCCACAGAGTCCTGGGACCTTCATCAGCCAGGTGGGGATGAAATACTGCATTGCACTTAAGTAACATGACCTTGTTACTGAGGTAAGCAGAACAAGAATAGTGCAGGCCCGGATATTATTGAAGTTATTACTCTTTGCAAAATGTGGTATCAGATTCTGCTTTTTTTCTTCAGGTGGCGTTTGGGGGCCCTGGGCAGAGTGCAGGATTATGTGTGGGGGATGTGCTGATAGAAGTCAATGGACAAAATGTGGAGGAGAAGTCCCTGGAGGAGGTCAATGTGCTTTTGGAGGAAAAAGGACATTTTCTTTCCTTGCTAGTCATGGATAAGACTGGCTACAACAAGAAGAAGCAGATTGACACACCTACTAGAGAAATCCCTGACAGAGAGGTCAAAATCTCCACTACATAATGTGTTTGCATATTTATCATTTCATCAGTGACCAGAATATTTACCATATTTTCTTGTTTGTCTCTCAGCAGGAGGAAGACAATTATGAGATATCGGTTTTGTGAGCAACAAAGACATTCCCCCCTCCCATGTGTCCACTGACGAGAATTCTGAGCTGAACAAGAAACACTTTTGCCTGTTGTTATTATTTTATTGTCCAATATTGCTTCTATCTAATACAAGGGTTTCACAAAGGAATCCAAAATATGAAACAGATACAATAAGCTAAATGAAACTGTAACAGTGTCAGTTGTACAAACCACAATATTGTAACATGTAATGATGTAATGTCTTTTGGTACCGTATAATACCTCCAGTGATGGACAGTAGAACATTCAGCCAACAATCGCCACATTCAATCTCTATGAGATAAAATCCAGAATAAATCAAATTCTCATCACACATCTTGAAGGACCATAATCTCTAAATGCTAAACGTATTATTGTACTAATAAGTAATGAAAACCAGTGGCTTTGTGGAATCAGAAACACATTTGGAAAGTATTTTAATGTATTTGTGATGAATAAAAAAACCCTGTCTTGGCTCTTTAATGTTATATAAAAGTGATAATTGTCTTGTTTTAGGTAGAACGGAGGCTATGATGTATAAAATCTATAAAATGTCTGTTGCTGCAGAGAGTGTAGGCTGTTTATTGAACGTGTAGCTGACAGCAAATAAAGTAGCATGGGAAAACATCTGTATGTTGTGCGATATTTTTTAGTTTAAACTTCCTTGTCCATCCATTCTTCTTCATCCGCTGGTCTGGTATCGGGTTGTGAGGGCAGCAGCTCCAGCTTATAAACTTACTTATATTTCTAGATATTTACTAACCATTTGCCATGTTGAACTTAAGAAAAAAAGCCACTTGAAAATAATGAATGCATGACACACTGTTTCTATTTCTAGACAGTGGTGGTTTTCACAATAAGTATTTCAGCAGGATTCATGTAACCTTTTCTCAAGATTTTCATGTAACTTATCTGAGTCTAATTGACTGTGATACTGTTCGGCAGTGTTGAGATCCTGCCTAATTTGAGATCTGATGGGCAATAACGCGGATCACTGCACCCTCTATTGGCCATATGGCACACATGTGGTTCATTAACACTGCGCTATCAGAATATTTTTTAATTCTGTTACTGGACTGTAATGTTAAACATTATAGAGGACGCGAGAATCCAATTTTATGGAAATTCTGGAAAGGTTCAATTGAGTAGCCTACATTGTCATAATGTTAAACCATAATTATCATTGATAAGAATAGAAGAGCAGGCTATTTCTGTACAGGCAGTTGTGTGGTCTGCTGTGAGGGGTCCTTCTCCTGGAGGTGACATTCAGTCGGCTAGCAGGAAACGGAGGTGCACTTAGCGTCGACAGAACACTTCAACATGGCACAGGCAGTGCAAAAACTGGTCGCTAAAGTCCCTACCCTGCTCGGCGGTAAGTACATTTATTGTGTTATTAATTACGTATCGAATAACAGGGTTTCTGAAACGCAGGCTGTATCTTTATTGACAAGACGGAACGTTGCGTCGGCCGCTTCTGTCACTGAGGACCAGCCGACCGTTGAGTGAAGTGGATGTTACATTAGCTAGCTAATGCTAATGCTATTCGGCGCAGAAAACAGCGGCTGTTTCTTTCATGTTTCTTTCATTTGTCTTACTAAGCTATTTTAGCTAGCTGCTACTCGTGATTTGTATAGTTAACACTAAAGCATACACTATACAGTTAGCTAAAGTGGCTAAAGCTACCTACCAACATGCAGTGAGCCCTGCAGCTAACTTTAGCCCAGACTCGTAATGTCACTATTTCTTTTCTCGTAGCCGCTGTCACCTACTCCAAACCTCGGCTAGCAACCTTCTGGTACTATGCCCGTGTCGAGCTTGTCCCCCCTTCCCCTGCCGAGATCCCCAAGGCCATCGAGGGGGCCACAAACCTCATCAAGGGTGTCCAGTCAGGACGTCTGGGTCAAACCACAGTGAAGGTACGTGTGTTATTGCCAGACACATCTGTCTGTATATTTAACTATTTATCTATATGATGACTCTACAATGATTTGCAAAAATGTTTCAAGTATTTATTAAACTAATGGTGATTTGCCATACTTGGTTTTAGGTTGATTTCATTCACAAATAGCTTTATTCCTCTTCTCCCAGGCATTCTATCATTTTGCATGTGAACAGCCATCTCAATCTTTGAGCATTTATTAATATGAGTCACACTGTTCACAATAAAAAGGACAGTAGAAAAAAAAATGGAATTTATTCAAACAACTCATGGGACATATCAGTTTTTCTTTTTCTACATTAACATATTGTCCTATTTCAACACCAGATCTCAACTCGGCACATAAATTCTGGTTTTATCATAAAAAAAAGAAGCAATTTTGGCTTAGGCCACATATCGTCGGCCCACTGCTCTGTCTTTAGCAAACACAGATTCTTTAAACAAACCATTATCAGTTTTTAATAACAACTCACCAAATCCATAGTTACAAAACAATTTGCTTATATCTTTAGACCAAGAACGTGTTTTTCCCAGAAAATATTTTCCCCTTCAACCTATTTGATTTTGAGAGCAGAGGCCGGTACTGCCAAGCAAGATCAACATGTCCTGGATTTATTTCAGTTACCGGGCTTCACCTAACCTAACAACGCCGCGGCCCCACAGTGTCACGACGGGGGTTAACGACTAGTTCAGTCAACCCAGGGTGTCCAATCAGTGGCGGGCTTGTTCACATAAAAGAGGCGGTGTTTGCACAGCGTGACCAATCACAAACATCTACCAGAGCTCCATTACAGTCGCTGCTTCCTGAAATAGGCATGAAGGTTGGCACAAAAAAAAAAATACCCGACGCTATAAATGAACAAATTACCTACGCTTATCAATATCACTTTTCCATCAGTCCCGCACAAGATCTGACCATAATTACACTTGTTTTTTTTCCATAAACCGTCGTTGCTTTAGCCTTTTATTTCAGTTGCTACCCTGGCTGTGGAACGCGATCGTGAGAGCAAATAAAAACTATAAAAAAACATAATTCAAACCAATGTGGACATTGGCAACAAACGGCTCAAGAACCCAACACATAGCCTATATGTTATTCCCTCTGCTGAAAATCTATATCTTTCATAAAAATACCCATCAGGGAATGTAGTCGGTCTCTAAATGTTTTAACTTTAATGAGCGCACCGAGCTCCAGCTGATCTAAGAACTGCGATGCCGTTATCAACCGAGTGCTGATTGGCCACTCAGTAACACAACACACCGGTTGATCTCTAATCTCCAACATAACCTGCTCCCAACCAGGTCAGCTGTTAAGCATAAGTTACCACGGCGATTTAACCCTATAACAAGTGATCCACCGTTGTGATACAGAAAACCCTGGGTTGAACCTGAAGTTACCTCCTCAAAGCCAAATCTTGCTTCGTAGTCCAGACCTCAGGTTCCCAGAGCTGCTCTAGAGTAACTGACCGCACACACTGGGCTGTGGGAGCTGTATGATACATGAAAACAAGCAAGAAGGGGACAGTTCTGATATCGTGATAAAATAGGAGAAATGTTGAAGACTAAGTTGTCGTTAAGGTTTGACTCCCCGCAAACTGTTTCACAAATATGCAGTTGGTGACCAAGATGTCCTTCATCTTAAAAGGTTCACTTTGATGGCAAAACCATGCAAATGAATCTAGTTTTATGTGCCAAAGTTGTTAGATATCCAGTGATGCCACCACTAAGAAATGTGATTTGAATTTTAAAAATATATTTTTAAGTGTCTGTCACATGCCTCTCTGATTGTTTTTATAAGCTTTGTTACAAATTAAACATTTAGAGGTTTGATACGAGTGTAGTCACAGCTGTACAGCTCACAAAATATGGGCAAAATCAGCCGCAATTATTTACACATATAAATATATAAAGCTTCAAAAAAGCTGTTTTTCTGCAACAATGTGCCTTTTATGCATAAATATATGGTGCAAATGCCTTAATTATGTAAAGCAATTTATAATGGGTTTTTGGGGTAGGTTGCACTGACCAGTTTTGATTATTGGGGGGTTGTAACCCCCCCACCCCTCTATAAATTACATCTATGGGTTTATGTGTAGAATAGTACTCGAGGGGAGGTTATGTAATCAGAATCATTGGTCGCTGTCAATGATGAAGGGAATTTAAAAATTTATTTTGTCATTTGCAGGTTTCTGCAACAGCACATATTAATCCATTATTGACACAAATGTCAAAATGAACATATGAAACCTCTAATAGGACAGGTCATAAACTTCAGGGACTGGGTAAAATGTTTTTAAATATCAGAACATGGCAAAGTAATTGTTGAATAATCATTGCATGCTAAAAGTGAGTTGCATTCATCAGTATTCTCATTTCATTGTCTGCTGTACAAAATAACTCCATCCACAATGAAAAGACTTGATAAAGGGCTGGGCAATACATCCATATCATGATACAAGATTAGATATCGTCTTAGATTTTGGATATCATTATATTGTAATATGGTATAAGTGTTGTCTTTACCTGTTTTTTTTAAAGGCTGCGGTACAGTAAAGTGATGTAATTTTCTTAATTTATAAGATTATTCTAGCTGTTTTTATTATTTGCCTTTACCCACTTAGTCATTATATCTACATTACTGATAAGTATTTGTCAAAAATCTCGTTGTGAAAGCACCAATAGTCAACCCTACAGTATCTATATCGAGGTGTTTTGTCCCAAATCTTGTGAAATTTGATTTTTGTCCACATTGCCTAGCTCTACCTCGATACAGTTCTCCAGAATCTGATCTAAACGGTGTTTTTCCTCCCAGGATGCTGTAAGGAACGGACTGGTGGCCACTGAAGTGTTGATGTGGTTCTACATCGGAGAGTGCATCGGCAAAGGGGGCATCGTGGGCTATGCTGTCTGAAATTTGGACTGTCATACTATTCTTTTCTTCGTTTGAGCGTTGTACGTTCCTGTAAGAAACCGGGGAACCAATAAACAGATGTCTATTGTTAAAAAACAAAAAGCAAGGCTCGTTTTCTGATTCCTTGATTTTTGTGTACCATGCATGTATTCTACAAATGTAAGCATCCGGCTGATGGAAATAGGTGCCTGTGTGTGTGTGTGTGTGTGTGGTGTGTGTGGGGGTGTGTGTGTGTGTGTGTGTGTGTGTTTGTGTGTGTGTGTGTGTGGTTGTGTTGTGTGTGTGTGTGTGTTTTTTGTGTGTGTTGGTGTGGGTGTGTGTGTGTGGTGTGTGTGTGGTGTGTTGTGTGTGGTGTGTGTGGGGTGTGTGTGTGTGTGTGTGGGTTGTGTGTGTGTGTGTGTGTGTGTGTGTTGTGTGTGGTGTGTGTGTGTGGTGTGTGTGTGTGTGTGTGTGTGTGGTGTGTGTGTGTGTGTGTGTGTGGTGGTGTGTGTGTGGGTGGGTGTGTGTGTGTGTGTGTGTGTGTGTTGTGTGTGTGTGTGTGTGTGTGTGTGTGTGTGTGGTGGTGTGGGTGGTGAACAAAATAGTCCTAGCTGCAATTACTGTACAGCCCGGATTACATTATAGGATTTTTGTATTTTAACCAGACTACCATATTATGCTCCGTTATTAAATATGGTGTGTAGAAATGAATAAATGTGTTGGAGCTTGGTATTGGGGGTGCTGGCTCGCTGTCGGACAAACAGCTTGGTATTTATTTAGGGGTGCTGGCTCGTTGTGGGACAACGGAGACATCATTATTGGAATGACTAACACCTGAGCTTTTCCTGTTAAAGCCTCTGAACACCCTCACAGGTGTTTTCCGTTATGCTGGCTAATCAGACCTGCTCAGGTTGAATGTGGGCTGATGGGAAGTTATTAGGTCCAGAATAATCTAACAGTCAGAATAATAAAGGTCTCACTTGTCCTTCTCTGTCACATGGACTACACTGATAGGAGGCCTAGGAAGATGTCAATAAATCAGTCTTTATACGTCCACCGTGTCCTGGGTAGAGATCTAATCAGCCAGAATAACTTAAAGTTTTTAAAACGTTTTGTTTTTTTTAGGAAACAGGCTCATAGCTAAATGGTGTCATCATTATGCCAGTTCCTTTTACTTTATGGAACAGTATGCATAGAACAAAAAAATAGAAACAATTGTTCCTGCTTTGCAAACCATAGATACATGAATAAACCACATAATTTTCTGGCCCTCTTACTTGAATGTGTCCCATATCACTTCCTTAATGACTTTATTGGATTTGTACTTGTCTTAAACATGCAGTGACAAACTATTTTAGATATTTACACCCAAAGATGAATGCATATATAAGAAGTTGGTTTTAGATGCACGTTGGTGTGTATGAGCTGCTGTTAGACAATTCTAACAGTACATTGTATGTATGTGTAATGTAGGATTACCTCACTGACAGGCCGCAGGACATCATGTCTGACACTGGTCAGCTGCACTGGAGCCCCCCAGGGCATGGTGCTGGGCCCTCTTCACCCTGTACACTTCAGAGCTGTGTCACATAGGCCTACAGAAGTATGCCAATGACACAGCCATCGTTGGGTGTATTGGGTGACAGGGAGGAGGAGTGTCGGAGTGTGGGGGGGGACTTTGCTCTCTGGTGTTGCACTAACCTGTAAGATGAAGGAGCTGGTCATTGACTTTGGGGGGTTCGGACCAAGACCACGACCAGTCCTGCTAGAGGGAGTTGAGGTGGAGGCCTTACAATCATACAAAGACCTCGGGCTGTGACTGGACAACACACCAGCCACCTGGACAGGAAGACACAGGGCGGGGGGTGGGGTGGGGGGGTTCGCTGTGCAATGAAGAAGTTAATCTACTCACATACATACCTGGACACTCTAACTGCTTTTAACTGTTAATTTATAATTTATGCTAAAGGTCTTTTTTTTTATAGCTAAAAGTTTATTGCTAATGTTATTTTCATACAGTTTTTTTCTATACTGTATTTTTATACCTCTTATTTTCTATTTAAGTGTTTTGTAAGCTGCTGCAATCTGCCGCTGGAATTCAATTTCCTTGTGGGAGTCATCCCGCATATACATTATATTTCTGTCTTAATGTCCATAAGTGCAGAAATATCTGAAGCATTTTGTTAAAATGGATCTAAAGTGAATGTAATTTTTTCTGACATTAAGCAGCTTTGAAGATACAAACAGAACAGTGTTGCAGCTTCATTTTATATTTTTGGATCGCCATCCAACCTGCAGCATGTGATGAGTGTGGGGAACCAGGGTCCTACAGCAGCCTGCTGATGTGCAGGTACAGGTGAGCGAGAGGGAAGGGGGAGCAGTCCTGACACACACTCAGTATACCAACGTGTCCCGGAGCTAGGCCTGACCCCAGAAACCCCGGCACACCCCGCCTTATATCTTTATTACTTTTTATTAGCTGGTGATAGACAGGAACGGGGAAAGGGGGATCTCTTAACAAGTAAACACAACATTCTAAAATGCACCATTTTTCTTTTGGAGTTTTGAACTGGAGCTGTAGGACAAAGTCCAGCAGTAGATAGTGTGTTTGTTTTGTACAACGGGGACTTTTAAGAGCAGGCTAACAATTATTACTTAGTTAGTCTCAGCTGTTTATTAGGTGTCCCAAACTAAAACTGTCCAACACATCAGTCCTATATTAAATCCTAATGTACAGATTTGGTTGAAACTGTAGAGGTGTTGATTCAACTCTATGATCATTTTGCTGTTGAACTGTATGAAGTATACAGAGTGTATCTGTTGACTAGTCGACCTCTGGTTGCGGTTCATTCTGATCTGAGACAAACTGTAATGATGACTTTACCCTTGGTCACTGGTCATCTTCCTTTCAGTTCACTTCCTGTAATCCCCCAGCAGAGGGGGCTGTTGGTACCGTCGGTGCTTCAGTAGGGTCGGTGCTGCTGCTGTCTGTTCAGAGCAGCGTTGTGGTTATTCAGATACATGGAAAAATGTGTATATGTTGAAAGGTTCACATTCCAGTTAAATCTTCCAAAGGCCAAATGATATTCCTGATACAGGTACTTTTAGAACTTGCCTTTGTGAAAGCACAAATAAAAGGAATCAAACAATGAGCTCTATGTTCTCATTCAAACTGACATCATGCAGATTAAGTATTTGCATATACTTCTAATCTAATAAACCTTTAACTTGGCAATATAGAAATAACAACGCCTGGGTTTTTAATGTAGAAATAGATAAATAATCTCAAAAACACAAAAATCAATTCATTCACAGCTCTTTATTTACTATCAATGAAATAATTTTGTTACAAAACAAAGTCTTTTTTTGACATCAATTATATTCTGTTTTTATATAAGTAAACATACATACAAATTAAATAATAGGGGTTAGTTCAAGTGAAAAAAAACTCAGCAACTGATAATGATAATATCAGATAATATCAAAACATAACATGAAGTGACAATGAAATATTCCTTTGAATGTGT
Organism: Etheostoma spectabile; assembly: GCF_008692095.1. NCBI lineage: Eukaryota > Metazoa > Chordata > Actinopteri > Perciformes > Percidae > Etheostoma > Etheostoma spectabile. The sequence goes on along the minus strand of NC_045745.1, from coordinate 5,668,397 downwards.
TAACCATAATAATACCTGTTAATGCACCAATGTGAATCTTACTGTATAAAGAGTCATAAAAGATCATAAGGGAGCAATACATTTTAAATGAACTATTCAATACTATGAGCTAACAATGTAATGACCTCATATAATGATCTCAGGTTATCCCAGGGTGTATTTTTTTATTTTATTTTATGAAGTTGGCATCTGTGGGACCACAGGTGTAGCTCGCATTTTTCACATTGTGACATAATATTAACATAATATTGTTATAATATTATCCAGAAGTTATGATCCAGAAGCGATAACACTTTATATTGTACTTGTGTGATTATGTAGTAATATTTCAATAATGTTTTATAAAACTACAGTGAAAATGTATTTTGACAAAACAATGCAAAATATAATATGTGATGTGTAGTGTTAAAAATATATAGTCTATACACATTGGGGGGTGGGGAGGGGGCATTTAAAAACAAAAACAAACTTCATGAATGTGGTTTGGTACAGTTTAAAAATGTAGCAAAAATATATATTCCAAAAGCATTGCTGTGTATTATGAGTAACATGTGGAAAATATTTCCAGATTTTCAAACGAGAGCTTAAATACCAGTGTTCACTTGATATTGCAGATCCTGACTGAGGTTCCAACTCCAAAGCCTGGATAGATGGGCTCAACAAACGTAGTCTGAAACCTGTGCAGCAGGGTCATGGTGTTGCCGATGCTGTAAAACGCCAGCACACCAGCGCTGTGGTCCAGGTACACGCCTATCCGGGGGGAGTGGGGGCCGCTGACAGCTTTGTCCACCCGGTTGTGCCAGGCAGAGTAACCCGTGTCCGAGCAGAGCAGACTCCAGGATTTGTCGTTGTATCCCAGCAGACACAGTGAGCCTTTGCCCTTCCGGCTGATGCTCTTGTAGGCCACTCCGATGGAGAACTCCCCACTCCACTCGATCTCCCAGTAGAAGCGCCCCCCCGACAGGGCCTCCCGGCACAGCACCTGGGCGAAGCTGTCGAACCTCTCTGGGCTGTCTGCGTAGGGCTGCAGGTCCCTGGTGCGGATGACTTTCCTGTTGTTGTCTGAGACGTACAGCTCCTTGTAGGCGGTGTTAGAATCCAGCTTCAGCTGGCAGAAGTCTGGGGGAGAAACATCACACAGTATGCATTTAGTTACAGAATTGTGTTCAACTAAAGTGAGTTGAGTTGTCATATTTCAGGTGCACCAGGTACTCACATTTTACAAAATCGGCTCTGCTCTTTGGCTCTGGAGGAGTGTTGTCCACCACTTCTTTACCTGCACATAAAGAAGCAGTGTGTTAAGTCAATGTGACCTGCACACACCCCCACTCACATGCCTTTAGTTCTTTTTGTGTGTTATGTGTTTTTAACTAAAGACTCTATGATTCATTCACTTTGTGTTTTGCCTTCGGCAATTAATGGCGACTACATTATCAACCTCAATAATAATGGACCTCCTTCAGGCTTAACTCTCCTGTTGTATAATTCTATGTAAATGAGGTTATTGACCATGAATTCCAAAAGGAACTGTAAAACTATTAAGGTGGTGTTAGTGAAAACTATAAAAAGTCTGAAAAAGTGACAAAAATGTCAAATTGTTGTCTGTTTTTGACCCGGGAGGACAACACAAGGGTTATATTACTAAAGGACATGACAGCGCTCACCTCTGCTCCTTCTGTCCAGTGTTCGACTCTCCGTAGTGTACACTGGGACCTCATTCACTAGAAGACAGAACACATTCATATTTAGTAAATTGCGCGATTACTGTAGAAGTCTTGTGTTTCGGATGCTACGGTCCCACCTGACTTGGAGATCTTGAGCAGCTCCTCTTTGCCAAACTCCTCCAGGCGCTCCTTGATCTCGCTCACAGCTTTCCTAACAGCCCCGAAGGAGAAGTCAGGGTTCAACACCACTTTCGGTATGAAGCTGTCATCCGTGGGGGTGCACAGGTAGTTGAAGTTCTGATGGCAAAAGAATAGTGTCGTGATAAGGATGAATATACTGTACATCAACATGAAACCATCTGAGTAACATACAGAGGTGACCACATGTACTTCTCCACATGGAGCATGGTTTTAAACACATCGCTTCATAGTAGATTCATAGTGAAACACTTTTTGGCCCTCCATATTTCCCTTCACATGAAGTCATGCTACTGACGCCTCTTCAGCTGCTTGTTGAGAAATGCTCACGCCCAAAAATGATCCTGCACAGTACATGTGGAACATGTCGTTACACTGTCATTGTGATGATGAACACGTAGGCTGATCAACAACCACACCCACTCAGAGGTGGAAGAAGTACTCAGATCATTTACTCAAGTAAAAGTGGTAATACCATAGAGTAGAAATAATGTGTTACTAGTAAAAGTACTGCACTTAAAACCTTACTCAAGTAAAAGTTTAATAATATAGCCTATCTTTTGATAATATGTTGTATTCATAATTTGAATCTTTAAAGTAACTAGTAACTCAATTGATCAAATAAATGTAGTGGAGCAAAAAGTACAATATTTCCCTCCGAAATGTATTGCCCATATGGTAATTACTTCACGCTGTAGGCCCAGGTCAGAATGGATTTCCCATTAAACAGTTATGCTACCTGCAGGAAGTGGATGTGGTCCTCGGTGCTGTACAGCTGCTTGAGGCCGGTCTCCTTTTTCTTCAGTTCATCGATCTCTTGTTCCAGTCGCTCGATCAGCGCCTCGGACTGGTTGAAAGCGGCCTTCTCGTTGATCCCAATCAGCTTGGTCACCTCGGACCTCATCCTCTCAATGGAGCGGATCATGTCCTCAAACATCTTCTGGCTGTCCACCATGGCTCTCTGGGCCGAGTTCTGGACAGAGCACCGGGACACAAGACACAGCTGTAGTAAACATCTTACAGCAACGTCTCTCTTTGGCATGGAAAGACAAGACATCCTGCACACTGCATCACCATTTATTAAAGAATGTTTCGGTCCCTCTGGACCTTCGTCAAGAGTATGGATATTCTCAACATTTTGAATCTTACCTTCAATGAATCCACAGCAGTCTTCAGTTCCTCTAGCTCCTTCACCCTGTCCTGGCATTTCTGTCTAATCTCAGCCTGGGAGACTCCCAGGAGTTTCTGTGGAATAAAGGCACATTACACACCCATCTATTTCACTGTTTTGTTAATGCTGACTGACTGTACTGACTTCTTTTAAATTAAAATGCAGTATTAAGAAAGTTGATCATAAAAGTTAAATTGAATCAGATTTGAATATCATGCTGTTGTGTTGTATGAGAAATACACGTTGGTTCAGTAAAAACATTCTTTCGGGGAGGCCCGTTGGCATGTCTAATAAACCCTGCTCAAAGAATCTTCTTAATATGGCCAGCTTTTATCTCAGAGGGGGGGTGGGGAGATCTGTTATGGAATTCTGGCCATGTTTGGAATGTGAATCCACCGTTGCCTGACTTTTAAAGAGATGTTTCAAGGTGCACGCAGCACTGACATGCAGAATAGAGAGCTTCTAATTCAGCCCACCAAGCCATTCTTCAAGATAAGCTTGAGGAATGTGGGGAATCTACGGGGGGGGGG
>NC_045745.1:5635661-5664815 GCF_008692095.1 Etheostoma spectabile | reverse complement strand
GGGGAGGGGAGAGAGCGGGAGATGGAGTGAAATGTGTGAAACTCAGGTTGGAAATCTTTGGATGAGAGAAACCACACTCCCCATGCTGCAAAGACAACAGCAGGATGAATAATAACTTAACCATGCTCTAAAATCCTTTAACCCATATTCCTGGCTGCCAAAAACACTCCTCCTACATGAATCACGCATATTTATACCACGGTATCTGTTCTTATCTACTCCACATGCTTTTACAGGCAATGTGATTGGTTATTCATTTGAATGTGCATCATGATTACAACATTGGGATTGGTTGTGATCATGAGGTGTTGAAGGACGTGACTCCCTTTCATTCCAGTGTCACAACAGGCCCACTCCCACATGTGGGAACCAATGCAGCAGAAGGAAGTCAGACAGTTTCTGTGTACCTCTCCCACAGCTGGAACACCACATTCTGTGAAAAGCAGCTTTTTCAGAGGCGATAACTGTAAGACACTCCCCCGGCTTCCTCTCAGCTAATCAGAGAGCTGGATTTGTTTTGGCGGTGAGAGGCTGCCAGCTGATTGCTTTGGTGAAATGGGTCAAAGTACATGGGCCAGTCGTAGTGCAGGAGACGGAGAACAGAAAAACACCCTGTTGGCTTTAACTCAAAATATAATAAATCCAAAGTATCGAGGATGTGTCTGTTTGTTTTAAACGGTATCAGTCTGTAAACCATACTACAGTTGAATTAGGAGTTTCAGCTTGTGCTTTCTCTCATACGTCCTGAATTCCCTTGCTTATCTTTCTGACAGGAAATCACACTTTTCCATTCACAATCACACTTTCCATTGTCTGGGAATAAGATTTTTCTTTCTTCTAACAGCACCTTTCCTGTACTTTTGAATACTGAATCTAAAAAATAAGTCAAACGAGACAGGAGGGTTTCTTACCTGTTTCTCACCCCTCTCTGCCTCAGCAGAGACAATGTCATGACCCTTGTGTTCACTGACTGTGCAGATAGCGCAGATACACATCTGGTCTGTTCGACAAAAGAGCTCCAGGGGCTTCTGGTGCTGCGGGCAGATCTTCCTGTCCAGGTTTCCCAGCTCGTCCACCAACTTATGCCTTTTGAATGTGGCTGACTCGTAGTGTGGCTTCAGGTGCTTCTCGCAGTAGGACGCCAGGCAGTTCAGACAGGACTTCACAGCCTTTAATTTCTTCCCAGAGCAGAAGTCACAGGGGACGTCACTCGGCCCGGCGTAGAAGTTCCCCTGGGTTAAGTTGAGGTTGAGGTTCAGACCGCTCTTCTTGATCTTCTCGGCCACCATGTTCAGCGTGGCGTTGGGCCGCAGCACCGGCCTCTGGGTGAAAGTAATCTTACACTGGGGACAAATGTAAATCCCTGTGTAGTCAGCGTCATTCCAGTAACCACTGATGCAGTCCATACAGAAACTGTGTCCACAGGGGATAGCAACAGGGTCCCTCAGCAGGTTCACACACAGGGAGCAGCTGAAATAATCTGGAGAAGTGTGATCAGCCATTGTGATGGGGCTCAAAACCCAGTCAGATCTGCGAAAACAGACAGAGAGTGCCAGGAGCAGATAGAAATTCCTTCGAGTGTGCCTGGGAGCCCGCCCTCAAGAGTTAGGTACAGCCTGCCAGAGACAGGATCTACTTGTATTTCTGAATTCCAGAGGTTATTGATTGAAAGCAGACAAGGCCCTCCCCCTGTGCTGTGAGTATAACGAGCCCTGCCCAGTTCAGATAAGCAGGTTTAGCAAAGAGGGAGAGAAGGCGGGAGACAGGAGAGAGAGAGAGAGAGAGAGCGCAATGTGAAAGAGAGAGAGAACAGAGTGAGAAAAGCGAATGAATGAAATGTAAAAAGCCCACAGCGACAACTAATGTGCCAGAAAAAGCATCCGCTCTCTTTACCTCACAGTTTCCTTTATTCTCAATTTTCTCATGTGGCTCATCTGCGGGGGAATTGTGTGCACGCTCCTCTGCAGCTGTATTTCCACCTATTGTTGTCAGATAGAATCGCCATTGTCTCAGACCGGTTATAGTCCGACAAACACAAATGCAGCCTAAAGTACTGTACTGTAGGAATTCCAGGGACCACCCAATGAACAAACAGACACTCTGTACTCCTGCAGAGGTTCAAAGTCATTTCAAACACTGGGCATGTTGTTGCTCCTTCTGTCACCCTAACGTGTTAACTGTTTAACTTGCTGTAGGGAGGTTATGCTAGAGCAGCACATGTTCAGGGCTGTAGTATTCACACTGTCCCGTCAGACCAGTCTGGGTACTTTTACAAGTACATTCGTAACTGTACGTGTGTAAATGTTTATGCAAGCAAATATGGAGACACCAAACGGAAACACACATGCACGAGTCCTGTCAGGCCCAGGTGTGTTGTTGCAATGGATATTTTATATATTTGTGCTTCCTCACAGGTTGTTACATTTTTGAATTCCTAAAAATATCCCTCTCATACAGTAGTGTGGCAAGGGAAAAATCTTCACAGGAGACCCTGACTCACGCTCTGTATCAAGCGTCTGCTGACATCATAGCCTCTCATTAGCATTTCAATTAGCCCTCGTCTACTCCAACAATAATAATGCTCCATTCTCAGTATTTTTCTCAGTCCTTTGTTCAACATTAGAGTCCCTACTGTGAAAGAGCTCTTGCTTGAAATAAAGGTTTTTGTGGTCTACTTAGAATCCTCTGCCTAATGCAGAATCATATGGTAAAAAATATTTCGTGTTACTGTAAGGTTGTGAAAATTATTGGCTGCACCTTCAATTCATATCTTGCATTACTTCATACGCCAGGCAGTTTCACCTCTCCCTATTTGGTCCGGTTTCTGATAAGCCAGTTTCTTTTAACTTCCTGCAGAGTAAAGAGAGCGCTCTGTGCTTACAGATTAACTACCTGTTACTGGACACAACTTCCAACAGGGTAGAAACAGACAAGTAAAGACTACAAGTACACAGGTCCAAAGATGTCGGTTTCTTTCAGAATGTTATGCAAATGCTTATGACACAAGACACTTTGATTAGATTAAATTAGCTGTAAAGTCCTTTATAAGTCCCAGCGATCCCCTTTTAAGTCATCTATAGCTCAGTCCAAGTTTAGGTAAAAAGGTCCACCTGCTTTCTGCAGAGCAAGTGCAGGACAACCCAAATGGATATTTGATTAGAGGAAACAAGCACTTCACTGAGCGTGAGTAATAAAAACAGGAAGAAACTATGTTAAAATGGGTTCTGGATAAACAGCGGACACATTTGTTGATGCTGGACGAAACACAAAGGGGAGGAGTACTAAACAGACACACACAAACTGGAATGGAAAAGGCAGCACACCGTTACTAAGCATCACTGTTGTCACGACAACCTCAGCCAGGGGATGAGCAAAAACCGGTACTGTGAAGTGTCTGTCACATTCAAAAGAAAATCTGGACTATTCCTGAAATAGCGTTCCCATATTTTTAAAGTGTCATGATAATAACATGCATGATAAGCAGTTAAAGTTAGTCAAGCTAACACTTCAAAACAAGGCTCTGCCCTTTTCTTAGAAACAATTCAGGGGGAAGTTCCTAGAAAGCATGTTTGTGTTTTTGGGGTTGGGAGGACAAGGAGTGAGTAAGCGTATCCAAGTATCACAATATCAAAGTCATTATAATATGACTGATTGAATACTTTCTGTTACTTTTGGATTACCTGAGGCAGTAGCCTATAAACCTACAACGAGAGTGCCCATCACATGACCACACTGGTTTCACCTGAGACCAGAGGTGTTGTGTAAGACTTTGGAAGTGTTGTAATGTGTGCACAAGTGAATGGTAAACATGCTAATAATCCCCATAATATAGGCAGATACAGTACCTATAATAACAATCTGAACATATTAGTGGCAAAAACAGCACTTTTAGTAGACGTCCATTGACGGTGTGCATTTGCCCCTTAGATTAGATTAGATTAGACTTTATTATCTTTACACAGGTACAGGTACAAGGCAACGAAATGCAGTTTAGGTCTAACCAGAAGTGCAATAGAATATGCAGGATATACAATGGTTCTATAAGTGCAGTACATGGATATGTACTAAATAAATATAAAGATGAATACTGTTATAAACAGAATTTTACGGCTAGATTTGTCGTATGAATATAATATATAGATAACTAGTATTGTGAACAAAATTTACAGCGGGATATGTACTGAATATAATATACAGGTGGGTATTACTATAAATAGAATTTTTACAGATATGTACATTAGGGTTCCACTGCAGGCCGGTTACAGAGTTTTTTGCTCAATTCTTGACCTGTTTCAAAGATTTTTGTTCTTGTTAGTCACTTAAGACACTTTCCAGGTTGAAAAAATACCAACATTCCCCTTTCTGTGTGAGTGAGTGAGTGAACAGGTTCTTCTTGTGTATACATTTTTTATATTTTTGTTTTATGAAAGCAAAGTCCGTCTTCTGGCTATAAACCGGGTTAAACGGCCAGCTAGGTTGGTGGAACAAAGTACACACAAGAAAAACATGCAAGACAACAATAAAATATCCAAATTGAATCAAGACCTATTTTAGAGTCAGTTTAGACCCCTGGTACAGGCTTTAATTAATGTTATAATTTATACTGTTTATTGATGGTGGGGAAATTACAATTGACACTCTGTTTGTTAGTATCACTACACACAGGCCTGAACTACACACACATGCTCAGGACCTATTCATGCACTAATGGAGAGGTGTCAGAGTGGGGGGGCTGCCAGTGCTGGACCAGCGCCCTGAGCGGGGTTTGGTGCCTTGCTCAAGAGCACCTTGGCAGTGCCCAGGAGGTGAACTGGCATCTCTCCAGCTACCAGTCCTGTTTTATCTGACATATATATACATATATTATGTCATTTTGCATATATGTATTACTACATTCCTTGTTACATTCAGTCTTATTCATTGCAATAAAGTCTACACAAATTTATTTATTACATAATTATACTACTTTATTCATATTTTATTGTGGCCCTATACATCTTTTTCTTTTTCTTAGATTCAGGTTTAGGTTTTACCAAGATGTCCATTGCAAGAGACTACTTCTGTTTTTGTTGTGCATTAACAAATAAAGAAGCTTGAACTTCTTTCATTCACATGCAAAGTACATGCAATAAATATTAAATCTCTACATTAACTTTGTCAAACTGTGAGATACAGTGTAATAAATCATAACAAAGTCATTCTTGCAAACTGGTAACATCGCCTAGATCAAGTTGGATAAATAAATATGGTAAATACATGTTTTTGTTATCATCCCTTCATCAAGTTAGAGTTGCAGCGCTTGCACAGAGTATGGCCATGTCATTTGACTTTTTTTAAATGAAATAATATGCTACATTTGGTCTTGCATGTTAGCAGTAGTTGCTGTTGTTGACGGACAACAGACCCTATAATGCCTGGCACTCTCCTCGGGCCCTTGCTGGCTCTCACACAATGGAATCTTTTAAGCAGGCTTGCTGGGCCCTCCTGCTATCTGGCCTATCAAGTGTAGTTGCATTCCTATCTCCGTTTCAACAGCCCTGAAACTGGCTGGGAGGTGTGTTCGCTGTAAGGTGAAATCTGCAGAGGAACGTAGCTCAGAAGAGAAAACATTCTTAGAATTGGTTTTCAAAGAGCACATTTTTCTTCTATGAGATGGTATTACGGTTGAGTTTATGCCACAGAAATATAGTTCCAGCATTGACTTACAGACACTGCAGTCGTCCTGTCAAACCTCAGTAAACAAATGCAAAGTAACAGAGTTGATCATTAACTTGTTCCAGGTGAGGTGAAGGTTAGGGAAGTCTCCCAGGCTCGAGAAGGCCAAACCAAGTTGAGTGAACAAAGCTTTGGCTGATGGTCTTACTGATGAGACATTGAAGTTCTCCACCAGACAAGCAGTTGTATTATTATTATTATTATTATTAGTCAAAGAGCAGTAGAAGAAGAAATGTAAAGTATAATCTTTTAAGTGTGCGGTCAGTGTGTACTGTGACTTGATTGGCCAGAGGGAACACACTGTTTTGGGCAATCCCTCAGCAACTAGAAGCCACTCAACTGTAGAGGTGGTACGCCTGTAGTTTCTCTGCACTGCACTTTCACTTATACTTTTTTTTTATTTTTATCATCTATTCATGGCATGCAAATACAACTAACATTATTCCAAGCAGTCCTTGTCATCTGTCTGAACCCATTTCCTGCTCCAAAAAGTATAAAACCCTCAAGGCCTATGTTGCTATATTGTTACATTTTATGTGTCTACATGAAATTTAAAAAAAAGCATTGAGGAACTACACATTGGCTGCCAACACTCAAGGCCAAACCTATTTTATGATCACAAAGTCCATTCTGTTTTATTACGTTCTTTAACTGATGGAGGCATTCACTGTGTCCTTCTCTTGCCCCGCCCTTGTTTGACTGGTTTCGGCTTAACCAGTTTAGCCGCCCTCTCTATTTACTCTATATAACGTGAGCCCGTAGTACATGTTGAGTCACTTTGCCACTGTGACGCTGACACCAGCCACTGACACTGCATTCGAGGAAACCGCACTAAACTGTCTCCATGTCATCCGACCAGGACAACTGCCACCTGTGTAAGGAATACCTCAGGGATCCCGTGTCCATCCCATGTGGCCACATCTTCTGCGCCGTTTGCCTGAAGACATACTGGGACCATGCTGACCACACGGGCTCGTACTTGTGCCCACAGTGCAAGGTTACCTACAACAAGAGGCCCACCCCGAGACGTATGGGAAGCTCCCGTCTCTCCAGCATTCAACGTAGTTCTGAATCCTTTCCGCCTCCGCCTCCGTCCCCTGACTACAACTTTGCAGGACCCCAGGATGTAGGTTGTGACATCTGCATTGGAAAGAAGCACAAAGCGGTCAAGACCTGCCTGATGTGTCTGGCGTCCTACTGCGAGAAGCATCTCAAGCCCCACTATGAGTCAAACACTTTTAAAAGACACAAGCTGGTGGATGAAATCGGCCACCTGGACAGACAGATCTGTCCCCAGCATCAGAAGGGTCTGGAGCTGTTCTGTCGCACCGACCAGATGTGCATCTGTGTGCTGTGTACAGTGAAGGAACACAAAGGTCACGACATGGTGTCTGCTGAGCAGGAGCGGGCAGATGAGCAGGTACGTTTTACTTTACTTAAAGGGATAGTTCGGATACTTTGAAGTGGGGTTGTATGAGGTACCAATCCACAGTCATTGTAGTCAAAGCAGACACAGAAGCAAAGCAAAGGGACAGTTCTCCTAGTCTCCCTCTGCAAAAGTTCTTCTTCTGCATGCTATGGCTCATGAAAGTATTCTCTTGTCACATTTTGTCATTGTGGTCATAATCATTCTTTTTAATTTTCTTGCTGCTGCATAATACAGTGTGAGGTAAAGTTGCGCTTGATAAAAAAGTTTGTGTCAAAAGAAAACGCTGTCTCATGGCAAGGTAAAGAGTTAAAAATATTCTAAATATAGCGTACACATAAACAGATATTATGTTTGTTGGGTTGGACTCTTTTAACTTTTTGTGTCTGCCCCGTCAACAGCAGTATATTGCTGAGCTTCCGTGTCAGTACTCTGGTCTGGTTCTCCAGTCTGGGGGCACGCCGACCGCCATCTACTGTAGCTAATACCCTGACTATAGGACACTACCTTACACAACCCCACTTCAAAATGTTCCTTTAAAGTGACAACGCTGGTTTTCAGACTGTCATCAGCTCAGCAACAGGTGTACTAGGAATGACAGAATGAGCTTAGCTCAAAATCATAAATGTCGTTTGATGTACAAAAAAACATTTATTTGTGAATCATGTGCCTCTCATGATTTATTGCACTAGTGACAGAGTTGAAGGTAATGAATGACAGAGCAGCTTACAATAGATGAAACACACCCCATATGCATGGACAGCTTCCACTGTCACCTTTGAACTGTACGCTGTTATAATAAAGTCTATCAGAATCCGAATCAGAATCAGAAATACTTTATTGAGCCCCGAAGGAAAATTCTGTTTAAGTGAAAAGAAAAAAATATGAATTCGATGATTTTGTCAAGTTGAGTTTATGATTTATGGAATTGCTGTCATCACCAACAACAACTTCTATTGTTTTCCCCATAGCAACGGCTGGGCGCCACCCAGGCTGAGATCCAGGAAAAGATTCATGACAGACTCAAGCAGATGGAGGAACTAAAACAAGCAGTGGACTCACTCAAGGTTGGTGCCAATTTCATCTAATACAGATCCAACCAGAACAACCACTATACATTGAATGGACGTTAATTGAACTACAACACGGACAACATTCCTTTGTGTTGTAGTGATGACAGCATCTGTCAGTGTGCTAGCATAACCAGTGTGACACCCAGTTGATTTATGGCATGCGTCCTTGTTTCCTGTGCAGAACTCAGCCCACACAGCACTGCAGGAATGTGAGAAGATGTTCGCCGACATGATGCGCTCCATTGAGAGGATGCAGCAAGAGATGACCAAGCTGATCTCCTCCAATAAGAAAGCAGCACTCAACAACGCAGAGGGCCACATGGAGCGCCTGAACCACGAGATCGCTGATCTGAGGAGGAGAGACAGCGAGATCACTCAGCTGTCCCGCACCGAGGACCACATCCACTTCATCCAGGTAACTGACCACCGACTACCACCTCACAAGACCACCATCCATTCATCAAAATATCATACAATGTATAACATACAGTCCTCCCCTTCATTGGGTTCACCTGTACAATGTGATGCAATCAAAATATGACAACTCTGCCATAAATTCTACTTTTACAAATCTTATAATCTTTCAGTTTTTGTTGACACTTTCAAAAAGGTATAGATTCTACGTTTATTATTAAGGTCGTAGTGGGGGCTGGTGTTGTGCAGGAGTGCATTATATTGAAAGGTGTTTCCAATAATCTGCCTATCTCATGTATGTAAATGGGGTGGCCAAAATATTAGAAACACCTCTCAATATCATGCAGTCCAGTTCAACACCACTGCAAACTACAACCTCAATAATAAACATGCAGTTTGATTACTAATTTCTCTCTGATAGTGTCAATCAAAATTGAACATGATCATCTTAGTAAAGGCAGAGTTTGTGGCAGAGCTGTTGCATTGGATCCCAACAGATTGAACGAGTGTACCTAATGAAGTGGCCAGTGAGTGTACACTATCATGCCTGTGTTGTGTGTGTCCTAGAGCTACCACATGCTGACAGCCCAGACCGAGGCGGAGGAGCTGCCCACGGTGAGCGTCAACCCCTACTTCACCTTTGGCCCAGTCAACAAGGCCGTCTCGGAGATGAAACAGCACCTGAATGAATTCAGCAACGACGAACTGGTTAAGGTAGCCAAGGCGGGTGAGTTCAACAACACCGAACATTTAAAAAGTGAATTTAAATGTTCAGCGGCATATCTTCAAATCTCTGGCGTCACTATGCAAATGTTATCAACGTATTGCCACTGTTGCCATGTTAACTCGTGACTCTTTGTTTTTGCAGTTAACAAAATGACCTTCTGTCAACTGGATGAATCCAAAAAGAGACAGTCGATAAAAAGTGAGTCAAACATTTAGGAAAAAGGATTTTGCCGTTTATCGAATGTATGTGGACAACAAAGTCAGTGGTCCTAATGCAAGTACCAAATTACTTTTAGACAATCCATAAAACCAGCAGAGCTATGGTAATTTAATTGAAAGTTATGCATTGTTGGACAAGGAACAGTTAGATAGATTTACAACTTCCCTTGTCCTTAATGGGGTCCTGTTTGATGTTATTTATTAGAGGGTAGCCTGAGGTTACTTATGGTTAAATGGTTACCTTGATTAGGATGTCAAACCGCCAGCCAGTTTATACATTAGAATTTGGCTAAGTTGCAGTTCAGATCAGCTTCATTGATGATGGCAGTATCTGGGTTAATTTAAGAATATCAACAGCACCCACATTATGTCTGTTTCCTACCAGTCTCTATAGGGACAGCACATGTATTGTGCTGTTATTGTTGATTCATTTTCTGCTTAAAAGCGTGATGTAATAGGAAGTCATTTCAGATCAGTAAAACTATCACTATCACTATTTTAACATTACCTGTATTTACTTTCACAGGCGAGGAAGCTGTAACAAGTTCTAGTGTACAAGTCTACAAGTCTGTCCCAGTCCAGGAACCTCAGCACAGGAACGATTTCCTGAAATGTGAGTCTCAGCTTCTCTGATTCAGTTTGTGCATGCAGTGACACAGATCACTGCTCTCCCTGCTCCTTTCCCTGCATGAGGCAAATTAAAAGCTGATGAGGTTCTCTGTCAGACCCTGGGGCTGACCACAAAATCTGGTTTTAGTAACTACTGTATGTCCCACAGTGTTGACAGAGACTGGGATTGACTCATTACAAATATATTAGCTGGCACTTACACAGCTTTGGGATTTTACTTAAGTTCGCAGTATATGTGCTCAATGCACAAAAACTGATGTAAGGTAAACATCATTTTTTCTGATATTATAAGAATATTCTGTTTTAAGTAAGTTGCCAGGGGAAAGTTGTTACTAGTATTTAACTAAAAAACTGCGTAGTGTTTCGGGTCACAGGAGAAGGGGGACAAAGGTTGTGGGTCAGTTACAGTTAAATATGCACTTTGTTAGACGGACTTCTGTTTGTGGTCAAACTCACAAACTGTTGATACCTGTGGCATTCCAGATAATAGGCCGGGAGATAATAGGCCCAGCAGATCTAGGAAAGGCCACCGCGTGGCCCACCAACTGTGACCCGCAGAGGTGGAGATAAACAGCAGGCAGGTGACATCCAACCCCAGTTATTATTCTAACTTCTGTGTCCAGTCAGAGGGTCTCACACTTTTCCTTTAAATCGTATTAGTGATACTACTAATTAAATACGTTCAATATAACATAACTAGAAATCCAAATGACTTGCAGCTGATGCAGTGCAGTGTTGAGGGGTGCTTTAAGCTGCTGTGAAACTGAGGCTTTGTCCATCTTGGGTTTCCTCATTTACATTAATCCTGCTTCCTCTTGTGACGTAAATGTTCAATTTGTCTCCCTAGATGCTTGCGACCTCACGTTGGACTCAAACACAGCCTACAGACAGCTCTACTTGTCTCGAGGGAACAGGAAAGCAGCCCTCAAGAGAGACCCCCAGGCTTACGGTGACCACCCTTCTCGGTTCGACTCCCTGCCCCAGGTCCTGTGTAAGGACGCTCTCTCTGGGGGAGCTTACTACTGGGAGGTCGACTGGAGCGGGGAGGGGGCTGCTATCGGAGTCACCTACAAAGGCATCAAGAGGACGGGTTACGGAGACACCTGCCGCATCGGCTACAACCGCAAGTCTTGGAGTCTCTTCTGCTCTGATTCCAGCTACTCAGCCCGCCACAGCAAAGACCAGTTAGAGATCAAAGCCCCCTACTCATCACGTATAGGGGTGTTCCTCGACCACGCTGGAGGTACCCTCTCTTTCTACGCGGTAGGGGAGACCATGTCTCTCATCCACCGCTTCAAGGCCTCCTTTAGCGAGGCGGTCTACCCAGGCTTCTGGGTTTGGTATGAGTCCGCCATCACCATCATCCGTCAGTGATTAAATAACACACCTCCAATGATCAATGTACATCTGGGTTTCACTTTTGGTGGATTAACAGAACAAAAACGTCCAATGATATGTTATAATTTTTTAATATATATAATTTGTATAATGACAATTTTTTTTAGACTATATATACTATGTGTTGAGTATCAGAAGAACTGTTCTTGATGACTGTAAATATATTCTTTAAATCAATATGTGTGAAGATCAGGTGAATAAAGTGAAAGCATTTAAATGAATATGTCAATAATGAAGGCTGTACTTGATTGAAATATGTCATGTAATCATGTATATAGGTTATGGTACACTTACTTTAATCAATCAACATTTTTTTAACAAAAATGAACTGTGATATAATTGTTGCATTTTTTACTTCAGACTTTGCCCTCACGGGCTAATTTCCTCTTAATTTGCCTGTTGTGCATACCATATGAAGCTCGAGATGGAAGTAAACTGTTCATTCATTTATTCATTCAAGAGTTATCTTATCAAAATGCAATGCTATCCTTTCAAAAATCATGTTGTTTATGCCTTAAGAATATTAACAATGTATTACCAACATCACCAAATAAGCAAAATAAAGGCATCTGTTGTGAGACAGTATGAGTTAGTGTTGTCTGTGGAGAGCAGGTGGTTTGGTGGAGGTCTACAGGCTTCGAGAGGGGGTGTTCAGGAGCAGGTGGGGTGGAACTGAGAGGCTGCTGGGTTAACAGATGGCTGACTCCCATCCATCAGCAGTTTAAATGTGTTTGGTACGCTGACGAGGGTTTGGGCCGGTCTGACTCTGAGGATCTTTATTATTAAGTTATTGATTCAAATCTGGATTCAAGCAGTCACAGTGTTAGTGATGCAGCACATGAGCTTGTTTCTTTACAAAAGTGGCTGTAAAAGAGGAGTTAGAGTTGATATTCAAACTAGTGGCCATTTTCTTTTTTTACTAAATCAACCTAAAGGCTTGTAGTGTCAAAACGGCCTAAAACTAAGACTTTATTCTTTTAGAAGAATAATGACAATATGTTTTTCTTTTGGACTCTGGCACATGCATTTTGTCAGTTACATATTTCCATATCTGATTCTTCTAACCCTTTCCCGACAAACTTGACATTAACTATTTAACAAAAAATGTGTCTTGAACATCAAACAGCTCACTTATGTAGGACATGCGGCCTTAAGATCCACTAGTACAGCGGATATGAAAAACTCCTCCGGAATCCTCGAGGTTAGGGTCAGCGGGAGAGTTTTTGCCATTTTTCAGTTATATTGCATTCCACAATTTATCTGAACGGGGGGGTCAGACGGAAATATTCCCTCTGGACTGTCACTACAAAAATTTGTGATTTTGCAATTTGCAATTTTAGTAAATATGGTAAGCTACTTAGGAGAGAAGCATCCATCGATCCCTATCCCTTTGTATTTGAGAAATTCTCCCTCTACTCCGTTTACATTAAAGGGTTTATGATTTTAGCTTTATACAAATACATCAGCAAGGCCAAAAACTAAAATTGTCATCGTGTGGGCGTATTAATTGATTTTACAGACAGAAAGATGGTGAGTGGCAGCATATAAAAGTTACCCCTGACAAAATGAAGAATATACAGTAGGTATATTGTTGAAATTCATCAGGGGCCTCATGTTTAAAAGATTGTGCGGCTTTCATATCAGAAGATGGCGTATGGCCAAAACATGAAAAGTGCCTACGCACAGAAATATAGGTATGTATAAAACTGGGCATACGCCAGGTCCTGCACACCTTTCCTTTAAACGTCACAATCAACTTGAAGTTGAACGAGCCACAGACCCGCCTTGCCTATTCCCATAAATTAATATGGAAATGACTCTAAATTGGCGTCATTCTTTGTCCAATCACAACAGGTTATCCTGGACGGAAAAAAAACTAACTTAATGTGACTTATTGTGTTTGGAGGTTTGTCATCTTGGATAAGCAATAAAAGAAAATGCCCAGAATGGCACCATGAACTATGGCAGAAATTAAAAAAAAAAAATCTAATGTGGAAGTGGAAATCCAGCCGATAGTGGCAGCGCCTCAGCAGATATAGAACAACATGCATCTCAGAGTCAGTCCACATCACGCACCATAAGCAGTCTGACCTCACTGATGTAGATTAACGTTTAGTAGGCTCGGTGGAACTGAGTCCAGCACGAGGGAGACCCGACTCAGAGGAGGAGAGGTCACTGAGGCCAGTGTCTCCATGGTGACAGTGGCATGGGAGACCCAACTCAGAGAGGGGGGGGTTACTGAGGCCAGCGTCTCCACAGCAGGTGACTGTGGCACGGATCCGCTGCGCCACGCATGGATGAAATAATAAAATAATAAATATGACTACAGTAACAGAGATATGTGCAGAATCAAGACAGTCCAGATGGCCCGGTGCTTGGTGGACCGGGTCCACTTTGTTCACTTACATAACCCAGGGCTGCCAACTTTTCCAAAAACCTTGGAGTGAGATTTGGGGGGGGCCAACCCTTATTTGCCGCGTGCAAAGCAATTCTTTTGGTCTTTTCATTTAGGTCAAATTGGGATTTGGTATATGTGGGTGGATGGGGGACTCCCTAGGGGGGGTCTGGGTATGCCCCCCAGGAAAAAATTTGAAAATAAACCATTAAATGGCACTTTCTGGAGAGTTTTTTGCAAAAAAAAATGGAGAAATCAAGTCTACATGATATGTGCGCAAACTGTAGGGTTAGGAGCCTTGTGTTGTTGTATCAACAGGTTTTAGGGCATTCGCATTTACATTATTAACTTT
Source organism: Etheostoma spectabile (assembly GCF_008692095.1). NCBI lineage: Eukaryota > Metazoa > Chordata > Actinopteri > Perciformes > Percidae > Etheostoma > Etheostoma spectabile. The sequence continues at coordinate 5,650,467 of NC_045745.1, read as the reverse complement.
ATGATATAAGAACTGACCCCCACAAGTGCCAAACATAATGAACCACATGAGAGACAGTAGCATATGTCAGCAACAGCTGAGAAGATTGGGTCTGTGGTGAACAGGTCCAGGGGTCCCTGGTGTAGGGACCAGGGACCCAAAGTTAAATTATGTGAGGGATCACTTAGACCACTGAAATTCTAAAGAATGAGACCACTGAGTTACATAGTTCTATTCCTTAACCTTTGTGCCAATTTCAGTAATGTTTGGCCCTCATCCTCTGGCCCCACTTACTGTTTTTACTTTTTTGTGAAAATAAAGACTATTTGTTCATTTTAAAAAACATCAAATTAATTATTACAGTACTTTAGAGATGCAGAGGTTAGAGATGACAATAGTGGCCCAACGTTGCAGTATCGTATTATATATATATATATAATATATATATATATATATATATATATATATATATATATATAATATATATGGCTAGTATAGCAGGTGTGTTTTCAAAGATTGCTCATATTTACAACTTTGTGCACATAACTCCTCCCATCTCTGTTGTCCGAGATGGAGAGTTGTAATATAGTCTGCTGTGCATGTCATTCCTCCGCTGATATGGTGGATCTCATTCAGACCGTCTGACAGACGCAGAGGCCCATTTGGGTCTCTGGTCTCTGACAGAGTTTAGAGGTGGCCGTACGCTGCTCTTTATCGGAGGTCTACGCATGGATGCAACGCGTCACTGCCCCCCCCCAGCAGAGCGAGTCCACTACAATGAACTGAAGTTGCTACACTACCAGCCGCGCTGCTCACCTCTATTGTTACAGAGAGAGTGGACACGAAGCGACGGACGGTCTGTGATAATCAGAGCTCATACCTGAAGCGCCGGACGGGTCTGTAATACTCAGAGCACATACCTGAAGCCGGGGAAATGCACCTGGGATGGCTCGTGAAAAAAATGTTCTCATTTTGCGACAATTTGAAAATTCCACAGACAGGGAGCGCTCTTGAAGCCCCTCACAGTCTCTGAAAGCACAACTAGTCGATCACAAGTGGCTCAACAGGTAAAAACATAGATAAACTCATCTTTCAGAAATTTGACCGACCGGGTTGACACTTCAGCGTGAGAAATCGGGGGTGTGGCGTGTGCGCGTGTGAAACCAGTCAAATGCGTGTGTCTCACGGCCAATGCGTGAGAGTTGGCAGCCCTGATAACCTACAAATGATCCACGGGATCAATCAGGGTTTGTTCCTGGGGAGACGGATCCGTGTGTCCCGCCTCCCGACCACCATGGATGTCTGAGCGAATTGAATTATTAGTGTGTGAAAGATGTGTAACATTGTCCACATAAATAATCAAACTTTTACGGAATATGAGCAGATAAAATTATGTTTTTTTCATAGACAACGTCACAGACATATGCCAGTAAGTGAAGTGGAAACGTTATTTTGTAATGTTTGGTGATTTTCGCCACTTTTCAGTTAGATTTCGCCTCGTTACAGGGCCAGAAAAGACTCACGTCAGGTTCATTTTTTATGCGTAGCTACGCAAGCTTTACGTCAGTACGCAACGTTAACACACGAGGCCCCTGTGAGCGGTCATCATATCAGTGTCCATTTGCTGTAACTTCGTAGCTGCTTGGTACAAAACTTGGTCATATCACTTGTTGTGAGCCTAGCTACCTCTAGTGGAGAAATGTACACGGTCCTACCAACCTGAACCAATTTACCCTATCTCCGTACTTTGTAGCCTACGAGTTTGTTTGAAAAGCCTACAACGTGTAAAAGAAAGTTAAAAGTAACATTTCACGTAGTCACAGTTTTTTTTTTTTTTTTTTTTTAGATATACGTCTTTGTTAGTTAGCGAACAGGAGATGAGGCAGTATGTACAAATCTTCAAATTAATACATGAAATAGCCTACCTTTCCTGAGGACACCAAATGGGGATATGAGGCCAGCTGTATCATGGTTTAAATAGGCTAACATACACAGTCTCTAAACCAGCAGCCCGACCACTAAACTGCTTCTGATGTTATTATGTGACCACAGACCACCCTGTCTATGGTCTATAGAGGGCAGTCAGCTTCACAACTGACACAGTAAAAGAAGGACTTGTTTCTCCTCGGACACATTTACCCTGCGCACCGTTAGAAAGAAGCGCCGCATTCTCACATTTGTCAAGTGTGTCAGCACAGGTGAGTTTAAATTCATACGATTACTGTGAGTTAAAAAATAAATATATCAGACCTTGCTCTGGGACTTTGTGATAGCGTAGCATCTGTGCTATCGTTGAGAACACTTTATTATCATTCTCCGGCTGATTGTAACTAACGTTACAGAAAACCGATGAATGGAGCTAGCTAGCTAGCTAGCTTGCTAACATAACATTAGCTAGCGTTAGCATTTATGGTATGTTTCGATGTAACATTATTAGCACTGTCGAGAAGAGATGTATGCTTTGTTTCTTCCGCACGTCGTTTACCTCAGGGTCATGTTGACACCAGACATGGGTACTTTTTATAAAAACAAGAAGGACAAATTAAAGCCATATGCTCTCATATTCTTGTGTTGTGTGGCATGCGTTACAACTGTCACTATGACAACCGACTGGACAGAACAGACTCTGTTCCAGCTTGGTTAACTAGCTTAATATTAGCAGACACTTGGTGTAAAGCCTGGGCCTTTTGCTATTTAATTAGAAAAGAACTTAATTATATTAAATAGAGGTACACAGCTTGGAAGGAAAAATAACTCCTGGAGTAACCTTACACATCCACTGAAAATCTCAGGGACTGTTAGAGAGAGAACTGGAAAATATAACTTTGGAATCTGGAATAATGAATTTAATATATGTGACTTTTAATGTTATTGAAAAGGAATAAACCAAAAATCAAACTTGGATTCAACATCCCTTTTGAACTATTTCGATGACTTAATTAAAGTGTCTGAATGTATAAAATAGCTTTCAGCCCAGCTTCCGGAGTATTCCTCGGTACTCATGGGGCAGAAGCCTTGTTCACTCCAACTTTATATCAGGTGCAGCCAGCCTTCTGTAATAACCCTCTTTACTCATTCTTTTGTTGATCTATTTTAGCCACATCTTTCTTTATCAGTTTCAGTTGCCAAATGCCTTTTTAGACAATCTAGGTTACTGCAAATTGTGATGGTAGTAGTTCTGTAAGATGATATTTATTCTTTAAGGTAATAATAGTTAGCATGTCTGTGTTTGCAAGCTGACTTTACATGCTTACTGCCAAGTGTCATTTTTTCAGTCCCAGTTATGCCAACAGTAGTAATCAGTATTTGTAACTGATTGTTTCTTTTAAATATTGAAGTTTTGAAGTCTCTGCTGTCTGCTATAAACTTGATACAGATGGCGGCTACAAAGGTTCCAGAGGTTCGTGACATCACGCGGATCGAGAGAATCGGTAAGCATCCTCATTTACAATGGACCCAAAATGTTTGCTGATGCAAGGGAAACCTCTTCCTAATGCGCTTAATATTATTGTCATATTTTATGTGTTGTGTTTAGGAGCACACTCTCACATTCGTGGCCTGGGCTTGGATGATGCTTTGGAGCCAAGACAGGTAGCATAAAGTCTTGAGTTCATAGTGTGTGGCTGTAGCACTGGTTCACTCTTTAGATGGCATTTATCAAAAACTAACTTGGATTGCAAGTAATTGAAAGACTAGTAAAATGATTAGAAGCAGAGATGTTGTGAATTCACCAGATGTATTGCATTACAGTACAGAATGATGTGCTGATGAGCATTAATATGTGTTTGACTGCAGTAATACTTGTTCCTATTGACCTGCAGGTGTCCCAGGGGATGGTTGGCCAGCTGGCCTCCCGCCGAGCAGCAGGGATCATTCTGGAGATGATCAAGGATGGCCACATAGCTGGCAGAGCAGTCCTGATAGCTGGCCAACCTGGCACAGGAAAGACTGCCATCGCCATGGGTAAGGGCCTCGTTGGAAGCTTTCCAGAACACAATCTCATTTCCTTATCATCATCCTCCTCCTCAGGAAGTCGTATTGTTATTGCAATTGGCTTAAGTTATTTTTTGTTAAAGCATAAGTGCCTTCCCCCAGATTCACTAGCTGAGTATTGGCTGAGCTGAAGCCTATTTTTTTAATGCAGGCATAGCCCAGTCTCTTGGCCCTGATACCCCCTTCACAGCGCTGGCGGGCAGTGAGATCTTCTCCCTGGAGATGAGCAAGACAGAGGCACTCAGCCAGGCTTTTAGAAAAGCCATCGGAGTGAGGATCAAGTGAGTGAGCAAACACTATAATTGTGTTTTGTGAGTCTCATTGTTTGAAATGAATGAAGTGTTCATAGTGTGTCTCTCTTCCAGAGAAGAGACAGAGATTATTGAAGGAGAGGTGGTGGAGATCCAGATTGATAGACCAGCCACTGGAACGGTAAGCTCCTTACGCGTCGGCTCCAAGTGCACTCATAACTGTGTCGGTCTGTCCCAGTCATTCTTAATGCCAGAACATATTTGATTTGCTAGAAGTCAGTCACTACTGATATAACAGGGAAAGGAAATGGAAACAAGTGTAAAACAGTACACACTCAATATAGACAAATGTATACATATTTAACTTTGTCTCGCAGGGTGCCAAGGTGGGCAAGCTGACCCTAAAGACTACTGAGATGGAGACAATATATGACTTGGGCAACAAGATGATTGACAGTCTCAGTAAAGAGAAGGTCCAAGCAGGGTGAGTTAATCTAATGTTTATTGATTTTTTACACATCAGGATGACTCAGGCCACTCGGATAACCAAACGTGATCTAAACTGTCTTACTTTGTTTCCTCTCAGAGATGTTATTACCATTGACAAAGCCACTGGAAAGATCAGCAAGTTAGGCCGCTCCTTCACCAGAGCCAGAGACTACGACGCTATGGGAGCTCAGGTATGCTGTAACTGTCACAGCTATATCATTTCACTACTGCAGTCAAGAATTCACACTCCCAAACAACAGTGGATATTTACAGATATTTGCCTTTGTCAAATCACACAATGCATTAGCCTCAATGTATTGCCTACTATCGCTATACTCCTTGTATAATAGTTATTAATTTAATGGGACATATTCATGAAATGAATTTGATTGCATTTGTGTTCTCCTTGTAGACACAGTTTGTACAGTGTCCAGAGGGAGAGCTGCAGAAGAGGAAAGAGGTGGTCCACACAGTGTCCCTCCATGAGATCGACGTCATCAACAGCCGCACACAAGGCTTCCTGGCTCTCTTCTCCGGAGACACGGGGGAGATCAAGTCTGAAGTCCGCGAGCAGATTAATGCCAAAGTGTGTGAGTGGAGGGAAGAGGGCAAGGCCGAGATCATTCCTGGGGTAGGTGCAACTGTGTGTGTGTTTGTTCATATTAGATTTTTCTGTAATCGTACCCGACTAATTTCTGTGTGTGGTTTCAGGTGTTATTTATTGACGAGGTCCACATGCTGGACATGGAGTGTTTTTCCTTCCTGAACCGTGCCCTGGAGAGTGACTTGTCCCCAGTTCTCATCATGGCCACCAACAGAGGCATCACTCGGTACTGTTGCATCTACATTTTCCTCCCATCTGATAAAATAAGGTTTTGTTTTAGGAATACACAAATCTGGTTTTATGTCTGTTTTTTGGGGGGTAACAGTATATCTGGCTATTTGATACACTGCTGTAAACTATTGACTTATGGTATGTAAAATTCTGTGAAAAAAAACATTTTTAAATTCTATTCAAATGTTTGTCTCCTTTTTTTAATATGTCAGTATCCGCGGCACAAACTATCAGAGCCCTCATGGCCTCCCCATCGACCTGCTGGACCGCCTGCTCATCATCGCCACCTCCCCTTACAGCGAAAAAGAGACGAGGCAGATCCTCAAGATCCGGTGAGAATCTGCGTTCCTCCTCCGTCAGCAGACTAGCTTTGCTTCTTCCCAGCGTTTATAAAAGGGAAATCAACTCGCATGGTTTCATTTCAGGTGTGAGGAGGAGGACGTGGATCTGAGCGAGGAGGCTCACACCGTCCTGACTCGCATCGGCATGGAGACGTCACTGCGCTACGCCATCCAGCTGATCAGCACTGCCGGACTGGTGTGTCGCAAACGCAAGGTAAACTCAGTCTGAACAAGCACTTCAGAGGAATTTCAGAAGTTTAGTCATGAATTGCTGTAGTCTCGAGGTTGATATCATCTCTGTGTCTTGGCTTCTTCAGGGGACAGAAGTTCAGGTGGAGGACATCAAAAGGGTTTACTCTCTGTTCCTGGATGAGGCCAGATCCTCTCAGTACATGAAGGAGTATCAGGATTCTTTCCTCTTCAATGAAACACGTGAGTTTGTTGTTCGTCCTCTCCGTCTCTGGTAGTGGACAAAGTCCTCGGCTTTGGACCCCACACAGCAACGGCTCACTTTGATGCTTCATTCACACAAGTTTAATAAAAGTCAAACAGTGGGGCACCTGGTTAATCTGCTACAGTCATAAGAGAAGATTTCCGTTTTTACATGCTTACTAAAACGCCTCTCCATAGCGGTAATTGGTTTGTAGTTTCTGTATTATATGCAGTATGTATGTATATATAAAAATACCATGCCAATGAGTAGGTGCAGCTGTCCCATCAAGTCATTTGAAATAAATAATAAAAAGCCTTCTTGCAAATGCTAAACGGAATGTGATATGCAGATTTTAAAATAAGGAGGAATATATTTGCTACGCAATATATCCAAATTCTACATTACATGGAGAATAAGCAAGATGTATCTGTTCTTACATTACAGAAACGGGTTCCATGGACACGTCATAATGAAGACGACTGCTCTGTTTTCTTACTCTTGGAAGTTTTAATGTTGAAGCGTCTTCGGGGTCAGAGTCAATTCAGAACTGGATTAATTATTAATTAATTTGAATTCAGCATTGAATTACATTGAATATAGAATTCCAATGCATCAACTCGACTGATTTCCTTACACTCTCTTCCCTGTTCAGCTTTAATTCTCATTGTTAACGATCAAATGTATTCACTGAAATCTGATTTCATTCTGAATTTACTGTATTTCTGTTCATCGTTGAGGCCTTGTTTGTGGCTGGAATATCTATTCGGTCAATGTTCCTTTTTCTGTTGAGTTATCTTTACATGGTTTATTTTTATGAAAATTATTAAACAGGCTTTCCTAAGCACACTGTGACGATTTGTTCATGTCTCTGTGTTTGACACAAAAAAACTGATTTTATCAGTGAGAAAACATTAATTGGAACAACATCAAACCTCAAGTTTTAAATCTTTTTTAATTATTTGACATGACCAGTACCAGTTCCAACAACCTCACTCTGGTTCTTAGAACCATATCAAACCCAAACTACTAGCCCATATACATAATGATTCCTAAAATCTTAGAGTAAAAAATAAGTCATTCTAGATTTTAAACTGCCTTGCCTTAGTCATTTTAGTTTCACATACATTACACATTAGCCTCAACTCAACCAGCAATGTAAACCAGTGTTTAGTCTGTTTCACCTCTGGTCTCAAGTGTGTGTGTCTGCACCTGGAACCGCAGTGCTAAGCCACTGGAGGTCAGCAAAAACCAGATTTTCAAGGAGACATATGCTCCTTTTCAGGTCTGGGCTTATATTTTGGGTGATTGGCTTGCGAAACAATGACAAGGTAAAGGTTGTAATTGTGGGTGGAGATACTTCGTGGGGCCTATATGGGACGTAGGTAGAGCCCGACCGATATTATCGGCCGATATTAGGCATTTCCTGGCCTATTGGTTTTGGCCTTTTATAAAGGCCCGAAAAAGAAAAAAAAGTAATTAATCAAAGTCATTTATAATGACAAATAAATTATTCTGATAAATAGATATTTAAAAAACAAAATTCAAACTCACTGTCAACCATGTTATGAGTGTTAGCGTTGCTTAGTTTGTCCACCAGAGGGACGTCCCTGTTACTGATTATTTTTTTTTTAAGTTATTGTGTTTTTGATCAAAGGACTTTAAGTTTCACATCTTAAGTTTGTATATTTACACATTTTTATTTATCAGAACTTTATATTTTAATGTTCCTCTGTTCTGTTGTGACAAATTATCTTGATAAGCACTCATAAATAACTACAAATAACTAATGTTAGGGACATCATTTTTTTTTACGCGTTTCTGGATTAAAAAAAAATACATATTAGCCGCTATATCAGAATATCAGATTTTTAACAAAATATTTGTATCGGTATCAGCTTTAAAAATGCTCGTAGGAAGGGACCCTAGATCTGAATGGCTGGTTAGATCCCATGTTTTCTGATCTAGGCAGCCCACAACAAACTGACCGGGTTGTCTTATTCCACAGGTTGTCGGTTGGTAAGCACTCCAGTTACCCAAATGTATGTGCAAAAGCACAGAAAAGGGAGTTATTCATGATATGTCCCCTGGACAAAGAATACATTTTTGGTCAGGGGCTGTAGATTTTGTCCCTCATCTCTTACTGTGAAATTGAGTTTCAAAGGGATTTCTTCACTGCCAGTCTGGACAGATGGGAAGATTACAGAGATTTGGGGGGGGCAGTAGCTCAGTCTGTAGGGAGTTGTGTTGGGAACCGGAGGGTCGCTGGCAGCCCCCCCACTCAATCTGACATCTCTCCATTAGTGCATGTATAGGACCTGAGCATGTGTGTGTATTTCAGGCCTGTGTGTAAAAACAACAAAGCGTAAAATTGTAATTTCCCCATAGGAGATCAATACAGAGTATAAATTTATAAATTCAATTACAGCAACCAAAACCTCTTTCAATGCATGTACTGGCATGTAAATATTGTTTTAGAATGGACTTGGGAGAAAGAAAAAAAAAGAACCTATCTTGGCTTTATTGTTTAGTGTGCTTGTCTTTGTCCTTTAAATTAATTTGGCTTATGAGACACTTTTGAACCACCTCTAAACAAAAGGAGCAGTGTCACGGTTAACAGAACATACTGTATATGACTAATAAAGTTTGTACTAGCTTGAAATTGTTGCCACAAGATGGAGCCCAAAGATCTCTCTTCTAGACGTGTTTTCTACAAAAGATTCACAGTGCAAACTGTCATAAGATGAATGGAACATGCAAGTCAAACAGCATTGTAGACAGTCTAAAAATATCTTTTTTTTGCATCATTTAGTTGATTAAAGACGCCTTTTTGTATGAAGGCTGGGAGCTTGTACTGTAATTGACTGCAGTTAGTCCACACCTCAATCTCACACCCTGGCTGATGCACTGCAGGTGCTACCCTGCTCTCTCTCACACACACACACACACACACACACACACACACACACACACACACACACTGTGGACCAGATTTCCTCACACGCCTAGATCCTTCTGTATTTCGATAACAAGATGCTTCCTTCTGCAAGTACCTTGTTAAGTGTTTTTCCATTTTCCAATGAAGAAAATGTTATTGAGAAAGTCACTGACAAATTACAGTTTTCCCATTATATGACGTATTCTATCATATCTATTCTGAATTCTAGTAAAACCACAGCCGTACTTTCAGTCATGAATATAGAATACCGTCCTCTACCATGAAGCCACGTTTAGATCATAACCAGGGCAGATCAATCAATTCTACCTGCACATAGTATGAGTACAGCACAGACTGTCTCCTACGTGGAGATTAATATTTCATGTTTAGTGTTGGTGGGAGAGAGTTCTTCATGAATTACCCTGCTGACTACATCCCATAAATCTCCCTCAGTCCCAAAGGCTGCTGCTGGCTGCTGCCTACCACTGCATCTGATGGATTCACTGGTTGGATCAAAGATGGAAAACCCTTCATCAGGTTTCACTTGTTTGTCTGGAGAACGTGGTGTGTGCGCGACCTCTCTCATGGGACAAACCTGTTTTCTGAATCCCATACACATTGATAATCAGAATGAAGAGAGCACATAGAGAATGTAACCCCCAATACCCCCAGCACAATCATACCAGTCTCAATGTATCTAATACCTTTTTGAATTAGACCTGAAGACATTACTTTTTCTCCAGTGTCGCTGTGAGACTGGAGCATTGTGTACAGATCATATTCAGCTCAGGCCCTCTGGGTGAGAGCAGGGTTTCTTGGATTGGTTCCCACTCTTTGTCTACACACCACTGTCCACAGGCTACAAAGCTGCACAGCATGCTAACATGTTGTGGCATTTTGCCTGCTGCACAGATTTGGGTGCCCTTTCCCCACCGCAGTCAGGCCATGCTATCATTCTGCAAATGTCCCCGTCATAGAACCCTACCCTCCCATCTCTTAGGGTGAAGATTTATCACCAGACAATTTCATCCTATAGCAAATAGAAAGGAGGGAAGGACCTTTCAAACACAGCCAGTACTAATGGTTTTCACCTGGGTCATTGGACATTCTCAGTCCGATGAGGCGTTCAATATGAATGTCATTCGCCTGATGTATCCATATCAAAATTGATTCCATCACTCATGAAATGAATTGACTTGTTGATCAATTGAATTGACTGAAGACATTGCATTCATCTTTGAACACAATTAGAGTCTTTTTAAAATTCCTATTGTCACAACAACATAATCAAAGATGTTGCCAATATCTTTTTTTTGTGATCAAATGTTTTTATTTAAAAATAATGTACAATTACAAACAATATGCTGAGACATGAGGACGTCTCTCAGGACCAAAGGAAAAAAAACACAGTAGGAGTGAGCTTATAAATAACACATGCAGAAACAGACATAGACATACACATACACACACATAAGCAGACACAAACAGATGGACATTAGATAAGGGACCAAATAGAAGCAAGAAGGCTGTAGCACAAGTCTACAGCATGGATTTCAAAGTCTTTTTCTGGCGCTCCCTTTATGCGAGCCGTGGAGAGTTCCACATATATGACATCCAAAAAGGAAAGAGTTCCTGTACAAACCAACAAGTCATGAGGTGGTTTCCTACGGGTTGCAATCATTTTCTTTCTGTAAATCCAGTGAATACAGCACGTATTGTTCCAGAACTGACCAACAGGAGAGCACTCCCAGAACACATGAAGATTTGTACCCTGGGCAGAAAGCGCATAAAGAACTTAATTAATTTCATGTGATGCCAAAGCAGCCAGATATTACCAAAAACTGAAAAAGTCTGGATACCATACCACAGGTTTTTGGTTGCATAGTGCATACTTTCTGGATAGGATGGATGTGCAACCAACTCTGTCTGGGCACACCACACGCTTTAAGTGCTAATCTTAATTGAAGGTAAAAGAAAAAAAAGGAACATGGTAGACTGTAGGTTGGAAAAAGGTAACAAGCCACTCTCGTTAAAAATGTCTTTTAGATAGTGAACTGTGGAGCTGCATGTTGCCAATATCTATAGGATTTCAATATCTTTGTTCATATGGCACTAACGTTTACTCAAGCACCTTTCCATGTGTTTATACAGAAGTTGACTACTTAAAGATAACTTTAGTGTCACAAGAAGGTCAGGAGCAGAAAGTCAAGTTAGCTTTTATTGCAAAAGACTGATATAGCGACACAAAAAATGGGGATTTACCATGAGAATCAGATATTTCCATCTGGTACCAACACTTTTGGCATATTGTCTGTGTTCCTAGTCCTATCCTATACTATTTATTATTTTTGATTTCATGTTCCTGAATAGGATTTTAGGATGTAAGTACCATTTGGAATGCGGTGCTTGTGAATGGATAGCATGCTAGTCCATTTCCTGAGGTTCCCTAGAAAAAATAAATCCTCTCTCTCTTTGCCATATGTGAAGGGCCGAGCATGTGATTCCTGTGGTAAAATGAGAGAATGAGGTCAATGGAAGTGCATACAGTACACTCTATGTGCTTTACTATGTTGTAGCAAATGCGTATATTCTTTGATTTTTGAAAAACAGGGTTATGTGACGCAACGCTACATTTTAGATCCAATAGAAAGTCAATTCCGGAATTATTTGAAAAGAAAATACCTTTTGGAAAAACCTTTTCCAGACTTTCTAAACCAAAACAGATGCAAATGTACATCCTTTCAGGGTTCGCTGATCTGAAGGTTGAGCAGCAACAGTCAGTTTCAACATCACTGTCTGACTGAATGCAGTGCATGTTAGGTCACATATTGTACCTTCCTGAATAACCTAGCAACCCCATCAGTCATTTCAGAGTGCTCCCTCAATGACATCCATTCATTTGTTGTCAGCAGTTCCCTCCTCTCATTCCTCTGGTTGTGTAAGAGGTGAGAGAGGAGAGCAGAGCATGAAAAGAAGCATGAGTGTGGCAAATCATCTTAGTTCAGCTAAGGGTTTGGAAAGAGTAATTCCGGATAATATTTGATTTAAATAAAGGTTTAAAGCCCGAGACTTGTGTTTGATGACTAAGGAACCAAAAATGGACTAGCCCATCCTGGTCTAGGATGCATTCAGATGCGTGATGCTTTACTGATAAACAACAGAGGCCCAGTTGTTTCTCTCACTCATTTGCTTTCTGATGACAAATCAGTAATGAATAAATCCTAAAAAGTTAGATGATGAATAGAATCTGTACTCACACTTGTCAGTGTGTAGTTTATGAACACCATACATGGGAATGGATTTTTGTGTGCCAGTGATATGACTTATGAATACTCTTAAACATGACATTAAATAGTAAATGATGTTGTGCAGCTCTGTGAGACTGTACGTGAGAACAATGCAACGCTAATGTCACCATGCTACCATGAGTACAAGGAAAATGCTATCATTCTGATGTTAAGCAGGTAAACATTTACCATTTTCAGCATCTTACTTCCTGAACATGTTAGTGTGCTTTGCTAATTAGGAAACAGTTGAGGTTGATGGGAATGACATTCATTCTGCAGAAATTTGTGAATTACCTGACTTCAGTATTTGCTTATAATACTTCTTGAGGTGAGATTCCTTCTGTGAGCCTCTACGATTATTTCTTATAAATCTCACCGGCACAACTCACAATTCTTTCCTTTGTTGCTGTGTTTCTGCTGCTTGTTTTATTGTGCTAATAAATCAAATCAAATTAAAAAAAAATCAAGTTGAACCAAATGGCCCTAGATTAAAAGTTAAAGGATCACAAAAGTTATTACAATTAATCCTGAGGAGGACATTAATATCTGCATCAAATTTCATGGTAAACCATCCAACAGTTGTAAAGACATTTTACTCAAAACCACAAATGTGAACATTGTGGTGGCAGTTGAGATAAAGTCAGGGGATCACCATGGTCCGTGGGTTTCATCCTCTGGGAATTATTAAATATTATCTGTACAAACGCGTGTGTCATTCCAGCGAGTAGGTGTGAGACGTTGTACTGCCTGTGTGAGGACTTTGACCTGCCGGTGTGCCAGAGTACTACCAGAGACATTAGGATTAGTCCCAATGGGGACCATGATTGTCTGTCTGTGGTTGTTGAGACATATAACTAATATCCCCAATTGTCAACCTTGTAGTGGCACTTGATGAAAAAGCAAGGTGTCATAATGTCATTAGGACCAATCCTCTGAGGACTGTGAATGCTTGTACCAAATGTCATGGCAATCCATCCGATTGTTTACATATTTCAGCCAGGACCGAAGGGGATGGATCAACCGACAAACATCCCCACCGAGCTCCCCCGCCCCCCCAGTGTGGCTAAACATGACTTCAGCACCAAGAGGTTCAGCTGTAATGATACACTGGTTGGAAGAATTGGGCTGTGTGCATTGCAGGTATTCAGACTACTGTGTGCTGTAAGTATTAGAGGATAACTGATTCAGCCCACTTGGAGAGCACTTAATTACCCGGGGAAGTGCAATGTTAGCTGTATGTGTAACACGTTCCTGGATGGAAGCACTTACACAGTGTGATATAAAGGAATATACTCAATACCTTTCTTTATCTTTCCATATTTACGACAAATGCTGAAATTAACCCACTTGACCTCTTGTTCCCTTGTAGAGTGATTTCCTGTGTGCGTCCAAAATGACATGTGTGTGTTCTTGTGGGTGTGGGCTGATCTATTTGTGTGTGATGTGCATCAGTGTATTTGGGGGCCTCTTGGGCTGCACACACCTGCATAACCTAAAAGAGACGGTTATATGTTGTGTGTACATACATGTACATACATGCTCATCTATACAGAGCTGTTTCCATGCACGCACACAAGAAGCTCCTTCCCAGTTTGTGCTTTGCGTGTGGGACACATGAATGCAGATGCTATTGTGGACAAGTGCATAAATAGACTGTGGGAGTATTTCTGAACCAGGTTGTGCTGCAGTGGAAACGGTAGTTCTAAATATGGAATCATGTGAGCTAAAAACAGCAACTAAAGCCAACTAACATCATTCACTCTTTGCCAAGTCAAGCATAAGCTCATGTTTAATTCAGAAAAGCCTAGTATTCATAACTCACACTGAACCCACTGCGGCACGTAACAAGCACAGTCGCGGTAACACTATTCCACTGTCAATTTACATTACATCCTTGTTAGTAGGCATGCAAATCTAATTAATTCCTCATTGCATTGGGGACTTCACTTGTATAGTTTGAAATGAAGCCCCTGCTTCAAGGCCTGCCGGGAGACGAGGAGGGATCATTATAACTGGCTGGAGGATAACAAGGTCTTCTACTGCTGGGGCTCCAGGGACAGCAGGCCTGACCGTTCCTTGCCATTCATGTCTTCTTGTATTGTTGGTGTTGGTTCCTTCATTGACATTGCTCAACCTACCGTGAAGCACATCTCTTATTCATTCCACATGGACAGACAGTAAAGAGGAGGAAGGCATGCTTCCTCTGGACCATGTGTCGGTTTCTTTAATGACAGCAGCGCATGCAGAGCCGCGCATTAATGCA
>NC_045745.1:5631129-5635651 GCF_008692095.1 Etheostoma spectabile | reverse complement strand
GCTGAGGGTGAGTTGGCTCCTCGGGCTTGGTAGTCCATTCACACATGAGAGAAGTGAGGCTTACAGAACGGGAAAGGAAGAAGAGGAGGAAAATCTCCCAGCTGTATGACATTCAATGTGGGCAATCAATCTGGCACCTTGTCTCTGCAATGAATTTGCTGATGTGAATTATTCTTGTCATTTAGTCCTAAATCAGCTGTTGATGTATCGGCTTTCATGTTATTCTGGTTTCCTGTCTAAGATATCTACATTAGATAAAGAACGTCCTTTTATTTGTAATACTGTTTAATCCGCCAATGAGAACATCTTTTGTTGTTGATTATGTTATTAATAATGTGGCGCACTTCAAGGATCAGTTCTTGAACCACTTCCGTTCTCACTTTACACATTACAGTTAGGACAAATTATATGTGATCATGTGGTTTTATTAGGTGTAACATTTATTATTATACATGCACATAAAAACCTAGTGATTCAAGCCACACTAGTTGGTTAACTGTTGTATTTTTATAGGTAAACTGATAAAATAAAGATTCTAATTATTGACTCCAAATTCACTACAAAACACTACACCAAAAATAAGCATCAGATATACATTTTTTTAAAATTATTATTATCATTTTTTTGGACCTGCAATAACAGTCTTCCCAATCAGATGTTACTGTTGAACTCCTATTATATTGTTGTTCTTTGGATAACTTTCAGTAGGATATGTCTTTTCAGTTGATGTAATTTCATTTCCTACCCATTACAAGCAAATGGTCTTTCTGTGTTGAAAATTATATGTAAATTGAATATTAATCATTATTATTGAAAGGGAGGACATGCTGTATGGTCCTATTACCGTAATCTGTAAAGTTCAATGTGCAGCTCTCACTTTGTACAACAGAAGAAGAGTTTTGAAAAGACTTCATGTGTAATTTAATATAGACAGAAACTCTACTGATTTGACTCAGGAGTTACGTGCACAACTTCCTTCTGCGTCTGCCACTCACATGTCCTGGTTTCCTCCATTTTCAGAGGTGGTGTTTTATGCCACCAGCGAGATGTGAGGTCCCTCCACTGTCAGCTCCATCGTGTCTTCTTGTAATGACGGTGGTTGAAGAGTGTTTGAAGACAGGAGCACGTCCCCGCTCAAGTGAACCTCTAATGAAGCAAAGAGCTATTTCTGCCTTTTCCCCTCGATTACACTAACAGGCTGGAGAGTCACTCGTTGTTCTCTAATCTCTGTTTCTCCCTTTAATCCCTCCTGTTCAATCGCGTTTGGAGAAGAAATATGTTCTACAGGGGCCAGTGAATGACTTAGTTTGTCGGTTTGCATCTTTGTCTTCACACGATACGGTGTGTACCGAAGTCTTTGCTCATTTCATCAATGTTTCATCTGTGTTTGAGTGGTGTGTTCAAGTGCTGTGAACAGACTGGGAACTAAAACAAATACATTCCACCCTAACATGGTGTTTAAAGTCTTGGTGTAATAAATCAGTCACTGGAAAATAGATCCTTTATCTCACATTCGCATACTGATGATACTATTTGACATCAAATGATTTTGGGAACATGACAAACCTCTGGACCACCACACTTGGTTTGGTGAAAGTTTCTGGGTTTCTACACTGTGAAGCAGATTGGAAAAGTTGGTGGGTGTCAACAGAGAGAAGGTGAGAGATTCACAGTGGAGACGTGATACTGCAGATACTTATTCATGGCATCTTCTTCTTCTTTTTTTACTACAGACAGACGAAAAATCACGTCTCCTTTTCTTACCTCGACTTCAGTTTGAGCTGTTTGCTCCGCACTAACCAACAGGTTAGCCTTATCAACATCTTTGTTTGTGAGATACTTAGACATTCCTACGGAGTAAAGGCAGGTCTGAAATCCATTCCAGCTCAGGAGGGTGGCACATCTTCAGGAGGAAACATATAAATGAAGTGGATTCAACTTCTTGTTGAATGTGCAAATTACTGACGGATGCTGGGAGTCATGTTCCTTGACAGGTTGTTATTTTAAAGTCACAGAGAAACCAAATGTGATTGTGGTTGTCACCCCAACGTGAACCTATTGTGTTCTCATTGTGTAATAAGATGCTGCCAAGATGAGCCAGTTTCAGTATTGATATATGATAGAAACCATTTGAGGTCTTTAATTTAAGGTTTTTACGCCCCTAAACCTCTTTATGAACCTGACTATTTCCTATCACTTTGGAGAAGCTGAACATACATCTCTGAAGGGTTTCTTACATTGTTGGAGTGCCAGAAGGCTTTTAAGGGAGGAAAACACCATAGGCTTTAGTTGAATACTCTGCCGTGCATTAAAACTGGATTGTTCTATTTTGGATTGCACTTTTTGAAAACTAACACACTGAGAAAATGTTGATGATAATTTTAAACTGTTACATATGTCACAAGTTTTTAAGAATGTGTTTTAATGCTGAGAGTCCATGAAAGTCACCTAGTGTTAGATTTCTGTGTGAGGATTTACTAATATGCAGTTACATAATGTAAAATAATTGTATTTAACACAGATCACATCAATAAATCTTTACAGGCCTGAAATATGTGACATTTGAACTGACCACATGGTATTTCATTTATCATTTAGAATTTAAGATGTCCATTTCACACAACACATGGACACATTCAAAGTAATAATGTCCTTTTCAGTGTAAAGTGCGTTCAGTTTTGAATTGAAAGCTGACTTTGTTCTTCATCTCTTACATTTCAGAACAACAGGCCACTGTGATCCATAATGCATGGTAACATTAAAAAATGGATGGCCTGAACAATGCTGCTTTGAAACCCCAGACAAGCTGACATTTTAAAGCTTCACATCCACCGCCGGCTATTATATATACGTGTTGTACAAAGTTTGTCCTCTGTGAGTTTAAGTGGCAAAGTGCAAATGGAAATTCCAGTGCTCGATAGAACGGCTCCCCCTTTCCTGTCTACGCCCCAGTGTTTCCTGCCTGCTGCATGACTAGGGGTGTTGACTTTGAGATTGGAGCGTCTGACTTTGGGGTACATGTTGGTCTGACTGTGGGAAAGGGTGTTGGTTTCTCCTAGTCATCCACAGACCAAACACTAATTCTCTACTTTGAGCTTCCTCCTCTATAATCTTGCCCTCTTTAGCCTGAATGGATACACTGATCTGTTTAAAATGTAGCTCTGCCTAATTAAAGGCCTCACAGCCAACATCAAGTCTTCTTCTGTAACAAATGCACTGTGTACTTACGCTTTGTATTTGTGCAACCCTGTCATAGACAAGTCCATTAGTGCTATTGGCTGCCATGGCAAGTGACTCTGGCAGCACACAGACGGCCTTTAGCTGTGGACTTCCTCACTTCCTGTGAAGGTAAATAGATGTTGTTTTTTCATTGCATCCACAGCACGGATGTGTCGTGTCTGTGATGTGTCCGTGCGTCTGTAACCACTCTGGGGACTGCAAGATTACTTTACAAACTGAGCCTCACGGAGGCCTGGCTGACTGCACCTGAACAATACAGTGGTTCATTCCCAGACTCACTTTGGCCTCCTCTCACTGTGATAAGAATCAAGACTCTGCAAAGATGAGGAGAGGAGGAAAAATGGTATCCAGTTCTCAAAAGTAGTGCATCTTTTAAAATCAAATAGTTTATGCAGGAATACCTTTGACCAAACTCATCCTTGTGTGTCTTCACTGGGAACAAGCGCATAATGTAGCTCAGCGTCAGTTCTTTCAGGAAGACCTAACTCTTAATCAATGCTCTACCTAAATTAAATCAGCTTTTATCCAAACAACTGTACATTTTATCATGTGTGTATAACTGTTGCATATCTGCAGCTAGTCTCTCCTGATTGAATGTATCTCAGTGTAAATCCTTTCACTCTTAAACACTCCACCTGACTCCAATCAGCTGTTGGAGGCGGTCCCCTTCCTGCTAAACCAATCAGAATCGTACAAAAATAGCAAGGATTTAAAGTGATGGTATTGTATAATGACTGTATGGTTTCTTGGCAATTTATATACTAACATATCTATATGCAGATATACTTATCAACTGATTAATCTATATACTAATATATCTATATACTAAGTGTGTTATTTAATCTGCTATAGATAGATGGTATGTAAAAGGATTGTGCTGAGAAGTACGTGGCCTTATTTATCTGTCATTTTAATTCTAAATGTATGCATGAATGTATTTATATATAAGTCTTTTAATTTAATGTTTTTTTTTTTTACATGTTCAAACTATTAACTATTGTTGAGGGCCAACCAACCATTTTGGCCTTCCTCAAAAATCCCTCCATAAACTTCAACTTCTTCAGAACTCAGCAGCTCGTGTCATCACCAGAACCCCCTCATTTCATCACATAACCCCGGTTCTTCAGCAGCTCCATTGGCTTCCAGTTCAATTCAGAATACAATTTAAAATCCTTCTCTATACTTTCAAAGCCGTCCATAACCTTGCTCCTCCATATCTATCAGAACTCCTGCACATTGCACTACACTTTTCTGTTCCCTGTATCTGTCTTTTATTGTCTGT
>NC_045745.1:5627877-5631119 GCF_008692095.1 Etheostoma spectabile | reverse complement strand
TGAGTGTTCAGAAAGGCGCTGTTAAATAAAATGTATTATAATAATAATTATTATTTCATATAATACACAGTGATAAGTAGAGTACTTTGCATGCATTATACATCTCAGTGCTGCATGATACACAGAATCCAATGATGTCAACGGGGTCTTTGTAAAGTGCATGTACAACATATCTACATAGTCCAAAACAAAAAAAAAGGTAGATTCAACCTGCTTTTTCCTGGTTTTCAGTGTAAAGCAAGAACTGTCTGTGAATTAAAAACTCAGCTTTGATTTCCGTTTAGTGAGCAACTGTTTTGTTCTTTTCGAGATATTCCAATGTAGCAGAAAGTATGAACAATTAGTAGCGCGGGCTGAAGTACAACATAACCTCAGGAAATCTGAGTACCACTCCCCAGGTGCTGGGGTGTAGATAGCTTTACTCATTGCCATGCAAAGGGCCGACTTACAATTAATCCACAAGATGCAATCATTGATGTCAAATGGTTCTCCAGTGAAATGATTGTTATGGATTGGAATTGCTTCCTTGTAAATGTAATTTGTCTGTGGAAGACCATGACTCAGAAAACTACAAACCGCTGCTAATTGAATACAAAATACACTTGAAAAAAAAGATCAGTTCATTTACATGTTTGTGAGTCAACACGCTGACTTTCATCATGAGTCGCTTCTGATTTGAATCAGCTGCTGAGCAACACAAAACTAATAACTATATTACCAATTAATCATATATTACTTCTAGCATTAGTTAGTGTTTTTGTGTCCTCTCATCTGAGTTTTCCCTCAAGAAAAGTCAAGCGTCAATGTACAAGACTAACAAGTAGCTCCTTAGTTGCAACTTGCAGGGATTTCATAATTATTTTCTTAATCACAAACTAAAGACAGCAGGATTCTCATAAAACTGTTTTGATCATCATATTCAGAGCATACATTCATATGCACATCTAGATCCAAACTAGGTAACTTGTGAGGATATGATTGCAGATGATTCATGTTTAACACAACACTAAAGCAACTGATTAATCCTTTTTGTTGGAATGCAATGTTTTGTAACCCTAATGCTACAGAATAGGACATATGGACGTGAATATTACTTAAATTAAATGATCAACGAAATGATGAATGTAGATAAGGAACTTAAATGTAATGTATATAGCTCATTCTTAGACTTAGATAAGAGACTTTGTAGTGTGAAAGCTAACATCTTTTCAAACACCGGCTAGATTTAACTTTGCTCTGAAGCTCCACATGAAACTAATTAATAAGTAATTATGTAAAGAATCATTTGTTAATGGAGACATAGCTGGATGGTGATTGGTTTGGATGTGCTGAGTGTCTGACAGAAACAGAGACGACACGATGGCATGAAGTGATTAAATAGGTTTATTTGATTTACAGACATGTACATTTTCTATCAACCCCCCCGAGGGAGCATCACAGTTCAGTTCTAGAATAATATCCTTTGATTCCTCTCCACTTCTCTTGTATTGACTTGCTCTAAAAATAAAAAATAACCTCTGTTTTCTGCTTAACTTCAGAAATAGGTTCCTTTATACATGATTCTTGTATGACAAGAAATAGCACATTCTCAATACATCACTTCAGTGATTTTTAACATAGAATTACTTGATACAACGGACTTATATACACCTAAAGGATTGGTGCTGCTAAATCAACTAAATTTGGCAAAGTGAAACTCATTCATGACCCTTCTAACCAGCCAACGTCCCTTCTCATAACAGATGAAAAAATGTCTGCAACGCACTGTACTGGACTGTACTGTACTGTACTGTACTGTACTGTACTGGACTGTACTGTACTGGACTGTATTGTACTGTGCTGTACTGTACTGTGCTGGACTGTACTGTACTGTACTGTACTGTACTGTACTGTACTGTACTTGACTGGACTGTACTGTACTGTACTGGACTGTACTGTACTGTACTGTACTGTACTGTACTGGACTGTACTGTACTGTACTGTACTGTGCTGTGCTGTACTGGACTGTACTGGACTGTACTGTTTTGTACTGTACTGTACTGTACTGTTCCGTACAGTACTGTACTGTACTGTACTGTGCTGTACTGTACTGGACTGTACTGGACTGTACTGTACTGTTTTGTACTGTACTGTACTGTACTGTACTGTTCCGTACAGTACTGTACTGTTTTGTACTGTACTGTACTGTTCTGTACAGTACTATACTGGACTGGACTGTACTGTTCTGTACTGTACTGTACTGTACTGTACTGTACTGTACTGTTTGGTACTGTACTGTACTGTTTTGTACTGTACTGTACTGTTCTGTACTGTACTGTTCTGTACAGTACTGTACTGTGCTGGACTGTACTGTACTGTACTGTACTGTTCTGTACTGTACTGTACAGTACTGTACTGGACTGGACTGTTTTGTACTGTACTGTACTGTACTGTACTGTACTGTACTGTTTGGTACTGTACTGTACTGTACTGTTCTGTACTGTACTGTTCTGTACAGTACTGTACAGTACTGTACTGTACTGTACTGTGAGCATGAAGTGACAGAGGCTGTGTATTTCATGCTAAGCTATGGTTCAAATAAATCCCTGAACATTACGTGTGCAAAAAGGTTTCAATCCGTTGTTCTAAAAACAAAAAAAACAAAAAAAACATTTACTAAGAGCTACAAAACTGAATGCAAAAGTATTGCACCCTAAACATGAGACCAATATGAAGTCTTTAAACCAATCGCATTGCACTTCCTTTTGTGTGTAATATGTGTGAGATTCCAATTTAAGATCACAGTAAACAGGATGAATCATAGTGATGTAATAAGGTATTGTGTTGTTTCATTGTGATACAAAAGGATGAACAAAACAGGCATTTCTAAACCCAATCACATCCAACAAATGTAGTATACACACACCTTAAACTTCCCTTTATAGATTATTCTCCATTATGGTAACAAACAAATAAATACATTGCATCCAAGCCATCATTTACAATATATTAGAGTTGCGATATAGCTATATATATTTATCTCTCTATTGTAGTTATATATACTGTATATAAAAAAAAATCATTTGGTAACATTAAGAAAAAGAAAATCAATAAAAGGAAGGTAAGAAGCTTAATTCATCAAGAATATGTAGGTGTGTAAACACGTCAGGTTGGACAGAATCACATTCAGAGAGCTCCACGCAGTTGGAGAGAAGCTAAAGCTAATGATCTGGCAACAAGGACACAGCCCACACGGCCCCCCC
>NC_045745.1:5623890-5627867 GCF_008692095.1 Etheostoma spectabile | reverse complement strand
GAGCCGTGAGTCATGCTCACATCAACGCTGCAGGAACCACGTCGACGTTTCCCTTTATTCCTCCGCTAAGGTCATTCCATGGGTTTTCTTGGAGGTCAGCAAAGTGCTTTTTTCACCTTTTATGCACCAGTTTTAAAACCTGCGACACTATTAGTGGCTTATAGGTTTTAGTCAAATTATATCCACCAGGTAATTTACAATAAAACAATTCTCCAGGGGAGCTTCTAATGAAGCTTTTGTCTAAATTTCTGTATACACAAGCAACTAGCTATAGCCGACTTATTTTCTTCTTTGTGGGATTTTGCATTAATTACTACTAATTACAAATACAATGCACTTACTGTAATTAAAGCGTAGAGTAATTCCTTGCACTTCTATTACATATTTAAATCTCTGTGTCTCTGGTACAGGTACGGAAGGGGACTCCTTCTGTGACATCTGAGGAAATTCTGGTCTGGATTCAAAGGGGGATTCCTCTCTTATCTGTTTTCAATGATATAAGAACTCGCCATCAGTCTAACAAGGGGCGGACGGATTACCTGTTCCTGTCTGGGATTTTGATTTCCCTCAGTAATAAACTGATGATCGAGACTCCAGCTCTCCTCAAAGGTCCTTTCTTCTAACGGTGGAATGGGATATCTACAATTGCGAGGGGGAAAGGTCTCTTTTCACAATGCCTGGTATTGTAACCAGAGGGGACAGGACTGGAATCCATCATTAAAATGGACTCTGTCTCTGTGTGGGTGATGTGCTCGGAAATTCAAAACCAACCATCAGAGAGCTAAATCCCCCTTTAAAGAGAAACCTGGCTCACTGATAAGGCAGTGTGGATTAAAAGGTTGGTTTCCTCCAAAAAATGTTTGTATTGCTTCTTGTGTACACAAAAACACAGGTGTTACTCCTTAAAAGTAAAAAAAAGTAGCATTTCATTTACTTTTGGAAAAAGCATGTACATTATAAATTATAAAATATATTGTCCAGTGTCCGCTTTAAATCAGATTGCATCATTGTCCTTCTGAAACAATCATAGGCAGTATGACCTCCAGTTTCAAATCCAACACAGAAAAAAGAAATCACAAGAAATCTTGTGGAAAATAATGTGCAGAAATCTCTCATCTCTGTCCTGTTCGCTGGCACTGTCAATGCTGATGTAAGTGCTAAAAGCCAAAAATAAAAAAACACACGTGGGGGTCAAAAGAAGCAGCTGTTGATGTGAAAAGCTCCAATTTTTAAGGCTGATTCACTGATCTTTAGAAAGTAACAGTTTTTTGGCTCTTGGTTTGATGGCTATGTTTACATGCACAGCTAAACATCGATCGATTACGAGAATACTGCATCCATCATGTAAACACTGTATTCATGTTTGAAGTTCATGGTAGTACTGCCATGAAGATGTGCAGCGTAACCTGATATGAGGCTTGTCGCTGGAGGCTTGTTTGTACGGATGAACTACACAGAACGATGTTCTTGCAGCTAATTTTAACGAGTTGCATCACTCGCTCCACATAACTTGAATTTTACATCCTCTGTCGGGTTACAGGCTCCAAGTGTTGAAAGCCAGGCAGAATGAACTGGGGACCGTTTTAATGGGAGCGACAGACACACCCATGGAGCTTTACGACTGCAGTTTACAAATGTCGACGCAGCTTCTACTGTCCACCAAATCCAAACAGCTTCATCAAAGTCATTTCAAAGCTAACGGCTGAGTTATAGTGTGCATGTAAACATAGTCAGTGATGAAGTCATGAGTGTTGTTGGTGGTCAGTGCAAAGTCTGAAGGAATGTAAAGACGCTATGGCACTTGGTGCAGATTGACAGCTGATGGAACTTACAGACAGACACATAGGGACAGACCGTTGGACAGACAAGCAGACAGACAGGGCAGGTTCATGGTCAGCATTCAGTAGTATGGCATCAGGAGTCAGAGGGGTCACGGGGGATTTTGCCACCCCACCTGCTCCCTGGAAGGTTCAGTGGATTCTTGCAGACAGAGGTGAGGAGGACACCAGCTGTCAGCTGGCCAGCTTCTGCACACCGCTGTGCGCTTTCTCACCGACCTGTAATTTGGAGGAGTTTCAAGGAGGGGCAAGACGCTCCCTCGTTCCAGTTCTGAGCAGCCTCCATGAGCGTGTGGAAAGGAAGAGCAGCAGGAGCCAAGAGGAGGACATGTAGCGGTGATGGCGGTGAAGAGAACATGGGCGTGGTTTTAAAGAAGTGGATCAGCTGCCCTCGCTTTTTGTCTTCCTCGTTGAGTTTGACCTCCTCATGTGGCCGTCACCTGAAGGGGAGAGAGAGTGGGGAGGAACAGTTAGATCCTGGCCTCACCACAACATATTCTCATGCAATTAATGTTAAGGTTGACAGCTCCTGAGCCATCTGTTAGGACCTTCCTGATAAAGCCTGCACACCAGGACCAGCCTGTGACCTAAATATTTTCCTGCACACAGCATACCAACACACAACGGTTTGTTTAATGCAGACAACAACCCCCCCCCCCCCAAATCTGTACAACAGCAAGCTATAAGCCAGCACGAATATATAAGTGTGTCTTTTCCTCAGTGTATCACACATTGTAAATCCAGATTGAGTTGTTATTAAACTTGTTTTAGTGGTCACTACTTATTCTTTCATGTTTTGTGAAATACCATATTCATTACTAAATCAGATTAGTTATTTGTAATAATCCGTGTATGTAAGTATGCAGTGCACAGCTCATATTAAGCAGAGATAACTAAGGATGTTAAGTTTCTGTATGGGAGCAAGACCGGGGCGGGGAGGACGGGGGACGGGGGGGACTGATGGGATCTGGGCAGTGACACAGTGTAGTACACAGGTTGGATGTCAGTTATAGTTTTTGGAGAGAAACTCTCTGAGACGCACAAACAAAGCTCATAACTGATGCAAATGTGGCACCGCGGTGGGGGGGGGAAACTACACTCCAGTTGGAGATTAAATCATTAAGTACCCATGGGGCCACGCTTGTGATCTCTCAGATTGGATGAAAGAGATGGCGGTGCGTCCCGTTGTTTGTTGAGCTCTGTCATTACGGTGCCTTGTTACAAGCTACTGTAGGATTAGTGCAGGGAGCTCTGCAGCGCCATTGTCTCACACTCTCAAGTACACATCCATAGACACACAGCGTGTCCACATAGACATGTACTGTACTGCAGACACACTGCTGTGCCCAGAAACACAACAGCTGCCCACCATACAAACAATGGTAATAGCTTGAACAGGAGGATTAGAGGATTCTCCAAAGCAATGTGTTTTAGTTCTGCAGATCCAATCCTCTCTGGGATGAACCATTGCATTCAATTATAAGTGTCAGTTGTTGCTGTAAACTGGGAACTTAAAGTGAAACTGCTCAAATGCCAGTGTGACCGTTAAAGCTGCTAACGCTCTGATGTGTGAGCTCGGCCTGCCTCCTAGCCTCCTAGCCTCCTAGCTTCACCATTCACTCCTAGCTCCACTCACTCTGACATCTCTCCATTAGTGCATGTACAGATTCTGAGCATGTGTGTGTGTGTGTGTGTGTGTGTGTAGTTCAGGACTGTGTGTGATAACTAACAAAGTGTGGACACAGAGTGTAAATTGTAATTTCACCATTGGGGATCAATAGACAGATTAAAATTAAAAATTAAATTAAATTACTGTCCTGGAGACTGCTGTCCTCTGGAGCAAAGGGGAGGTGTGATCGGTCTGGCGAGCGGATAAACTAATCAAACCGACTAGTAGTGGTTTTTGGCTGGGAGGATGCAAATCATGATGGCTAACATTGCTATGGCTTTGACTGGCTTCTTATTTGAGAATGGTTTGGAAGACGCGACCAAAGATGCGTCATTGTAAAGAGGGCACTGATTGAGTGATTATGAAAGAGGAAGGTCTGAAACATTAGGGCCTTTCTAAATGCATCGTCAGCTACACAGGTCATATCAGAGTCTGGCTGTACTGTGTGTGTGTGTGTGTGTGTGTGTGTG
>NC_045745.1:5612697-5623880 GCF_008692095.1 Etheostoma spectabile | reverse complement strand
TGTGTGTGTGTGTGTGTGTGTGTGTGTGTGGTCGCTGCCTACGAGCCCACTCAGCCCTGCTGACTGAGGACTCTGAGCTTCCGTTGAATGATAAGTGTGCAAAGAAGGAAAGTATGTGCCTGCAGCTGTATAAACACTTTTAACACTTTAAGTTTGGACGGCAGTGACTAAAACGGAGTTTGACCTCGTGATGTGAGATTCCTCCATGTAAAATGGGATTGTGGTTACTGAATAAATGAGTGTGAAGCTCTGCTGTCAGATCTCATGCTGATCTTTTGACAGCCCCCAGCTCGGGGATGCCCTCTTGTTATCACGCTGCGTGGGGTGAATCTGGTCAGCCGAGGCTGGTTCCTCCTGCAGAGGAAGGTAATTGGATCTCAGTGTATCAGATCTCCATCTGGGATTGCATCACCGGAGATTAATAGCTGGCGATGTATAACATCTTAGGCGATTACTGCTTCACTTAATCCTCATTTATTCAGCGGCTGTGTGTCTCTCCTCTCCTACTCTAAATTCCTCTCCTTCACTTCCACCCGCTCGCTAGAGCCAAACACTTTTCTGTAATGTAAAACAGTCTCCTTTAATCTACCGCAGCACTACACAACGGCATGTGTTCTTTTACCTCCTTACGTTTCTTTCTTAATTGTTTCTCAGAGCAGCGGGTAGTACCTCTGGGAACAGTGTTCGGAGTATGTGTTTGGACTACAACACTTCACATCATAGCCTATCAGAGACCGATGGACCGTGAACTGTATTGATCTGTGAGTCAGACCCAAGGGAGGAAATATTGCCCGTCAATGATTGGATTATCCACCAAAAAGAAATCTGTTGATAATCAATCACCACTGAGTTCCTCGGTGGATCACTTGAGAACAGAAACGATCAGTTTGCGGGCGGATTCAACCCTGACCTCATGTATCTGTAATCACTGCTCTCTATAATTAGTCCTGTTTGACAGCAGGGGGAAAATGCCACTGTGTGTGACAGAGAGCTGATGAAACCCTCAGGCTGGGAGCATAAAGTGCCGCCGAAACCTGATGTGTGGCAGCCATGTGGGAGCCTCTCATGTCACCTGTCATTAGCTGTGCATACTAATGTCACCCTGCCAATGGTAATGACATTGCAGTACTTGCAGTAAAAGACCACACTGGTGGTTTTGCATATTATAGCCATACTGAGAAATCCAGAGAGAGTTGTGTGGAGTTGATAGTCTTATTTAGCTTTGTATCAACTCATTGGGTAATTGCTTGAATGTAACAGATGTTCATTATTATAAAAACAATTATGCAATAAAGGTTTAACCATTTTAGAAATTGTTTAGCCTGAATATTTCCCCAGAATATTTTCCAAAGCATGCCACAACCTTTTTATAGATTGATTTCCTGCCTTCAAGACAGCCATGGCCTCCTATTCATTGCCTTCTAATCAACTTGCAGAGCTTTCAGACTTGCTTGTGATGGGTAATGTATCTTATTTTCTTGGGCCTATGTTTGACTAGGTTATGTGGTTATGCAGCTGCAAGCATAAAGTGTTTGGAACAGTCTCATAGTTGGCACATTCAAAGACACTTTGACAACGCAGATTTGAATTGTAGCTGACAACAGATAAGTTATGTCTAATAACAGTACAAGAAAGGAATATAAAGAATTTAGGAATAAAATCCACATGGTTTTTGTATTCATCACTGTTGCACAATAAGACAATAACGCTGGACCTTTTCTTTTCATCAGCTCATCAAGATGCTCAAATGTCAGATCACAGAGTGTCCTTGAATACACAAAGGATAGTTTTAATTTTATAAATTTTTGTACAATGATCATAGCTGCCTTATGATATATAGATAAAACAGCTGGTTGCCCCTGGAAGTAGACACTGTATAATTAAATGAAATGAATGGAATCTAATGGCTGTCTGGAAGGCAGAAATAAATCTGGAAATGTAAATGAAGGCTTGAGAAAATCAGCAAAGTGTTCATAGAATCATCCTGTCTTCCGCTTGCAGGATATTACACCTTGGTAAAGTTTTTACACCAAGACGACTGTTGCCTTCAAATACTGCAGGGAGTTGCCACTGGCAGATCACCCTGCTTCCTCGCCTGAAGTCTAACCTTTCTGTAAGAAATCCCACACACCTCCACTTCCTGGGTTTCACAAGTTGCTGCAATTTTATCACAAAAGCAACACTAATAAGAGCACATGTCAGTGAGTTTATAATCAAGTCTTTGTTGACATTTTTTATTCCTTGCAAACCAAGAAATTAACTAATAAGCATTTTTTTAAGGAAAGCTACATATATACTGTATATATATGAAAGGAAGGGATTTGTTCTATTTTTCTGACCTTCTCCATTTCACACTGAAGACACATAACGCATTATTAAGGCGGTGATAATAAACCCAGCAGTGTACACATTTATTTTCTGCACTTTGTGTACATTTTTGACAAATAAACCCAGATAGAGATACAAAGAAATGATAAGAAGAAGGGTAAACCTTGACCTTTGGCTTCAACATGATGACCTTTACATAAAGGCACAAGAGATACCTTGTCCTTCTAATCAGTTTAATCTTGTTATTCTGTACAGGCAACTACAGTAGCTCCCCATTGTCCTACAGTGCAGAGTTGGCTGGTGTGCTGCCAAATATTGTGTCTTTTCTTTGCTTAGTTAATCATTAGAGAGGCTTTGCACCGTGTGTGAGAGTCTGATAAAGGCAGGAAGGAGGGAAGGCAGCTCGGGTCTTGATAAGATGCCAGATAGTTGGTCAAATAACCAGCACTCTAACAATGCCTGGGCACTCCCTGAGTACACTAAGATAGGAAATAGATCATAGATCAATCATGTGTGTATCATAACGTGTATCACTTTCAGCGTTTACAATGGCATAAAGCTTTGGATAGCATCAGGGTCAAAGTGTCTTTTAAGTTCTGAAAGACGTCCTCCTACTGAAAGGAGCTCTACATTATGCTTCCCCGGTAATGAGGAGAAAGCCCTATAAATGTTGATGATCCAAAACCGTCTCTTTGTTAGCAAACACTTAAACTGCTTGTAGAACTGCTGATGTGAAAAGCACTAAAGTGTAAAAGCAGCTTTGGGAGAAAAGGCAATTTACCTGGTCATACCTTGACTGAGGAGGGTGGTCGTGTCATCTGGCTCAACCTGAGGAGAGAGGTATAGTTTTAGGATTTATGGATCCACAAACGCTTTCAGACAGATGTTCTCAAATCACATTTAACATGTATTTTTCTCTTTTTCCAACAAATTCTCCCAGTTTTGCTCGTTACAGGCTAACTGTCTTCCACCGTCTGTCAGTTGTCAAAGTCTGCTGATCCTCCAGGCTGCAGCGCCCCCCCTGCCCTGACCCACACTGAATCTCGTACTGTCAAAGCGCACCGGCACAGCAGAGGAGACAGTTGTGCTGTCACACATTGCTAAGTGTAAATGTGGACTATTAGTGGCAACACTGCAGCCCAAAAAAGCTAACAACCTAGAAAAAATAAAGCACTCTTTAAGGCTGAAAATAGAAAAGCGCGCTCCAGTGAGTAACTTGTTCGGCTCCGCGCCTTTTATAAATAGCATTGAATATCTGAGGACACACTCAAAGGAGGGGAAAAAGCCGCAAAGCGCTCTGTAAAGTCAGGGGAAATTCATAAATCAGGGGCTTTATAGCGTGAATGGAATATATAAATACCCCAGTCATGAAACAGGCCTAGTTGTTCAATGTCGTGGATGTTGTCATATGTCTTGGTCCCTAAGGTGCTGTTTGCAGCTTGTTACATAAAAGCTGCTGCTGTATAAGTTTGAGTTTTTCTTCATTGGGATGTTTGGTACAAATCTCTTTGGTTCCACAGGGGCCTCTAGTATACTATGTGAGGTATGCAAAGCTATGTTTGCTATATATATACAAATCTTGATGCAATCTGAAAAGCTGGTGCATGATTAACCCATCTATAGGTGAGGCATAAAGTGAAGGTGGAAAGTTAACTATTCTGATTCTGGTAGTTCTTTGTAGATACAGATGGAAGATTGGTATTCAATATGTTTCTCAGTGTAATGTTGTTATATCAAATATACATGTGTACTGGATGCATATATGTGGTTCAGGAAAAGGTTTCTAATTAAGCTGGTTATTACCATTTATAACTGCAGTGTATTAATGGCTTATTAACATGTCTAACTGTAGACTCTGCTCATTAGAAAGTGACAAACTCCTGGCCTTTTATTAATAGTCTTTATTAAAGACTCAATTGCCAGAGAGATTTTTCACAACCTGGCAACCAAAAATGTTATTAGCTTCTAATCTATATCTAATCTATGAAGCATTAGTAAATGATTCATTAACGATTAATACAACTGTTTAATTAAGGTACTGTATAAGCTTGAAATGTCGAGCCAGTCTCCTCGTGTCTATATTGAGCATTGTATTTGTAATAAAGCACATCCAGGACAGGAACGAGCTTCCCATCCTCCAAGTGTCTCATATCTGAGTCTTATTAACTCCATATGTTGCTCTATTAGCCCTGCCCTACAGCATGTAGTGTGAAAGTCAACGGGGTTGTGGTTAGATATGGGTTTGAGTGAACGTGTGCCATCTGCCCACACTGTGCAGTAAAGTGGTGAGATAGCTTAAACCACAAATTGGACCACAAACTAGTATCTATTACTGGCACGACGGCAAGACTGGGACAGTTCTTTTTGTCATTGTTCTGCATTTCTTCTCTTTCCTTTCCTGCCTCAGGCCCGACAGAAGCCACACATCAGCTTAGCGGGCCTTTGCGGACACCCCTTTAAAACTAGGAACATTACACAGAGAAAGTAACGGCTTGGGTGGTAACTCGACCCCAGGATTAAAAACTTCCACTGAAACTTGAAGTTCAATTTCCACATTTCTCTTGCAAATTTGGAACTGTCCTTTTCAATGCATACGATTAGAAATATGTTTATTCTGCCTAAATTGTGCAAAGAATCTGTCTTAATAAGGGGTTTTGGTGTGGGAACGACAAACTCCTCAGGGTGAAGACAAGGCTATCTGCAGACAGACATCAGACATCAGACTGCCATCCTGTCTTAAAATATCCCTCATCTTCACCAGGAAGGAAGTCATTTCTGAGAGCGCTGCCACCAGGGGAGTAAGTCAATGTGCTAAAAGTAGGAAAAAATAGTCAGAAAGAAACAAGAAGTCATGTCTCACCATCTGAAAGCGGATGAGTGTGTTTGTTTTAGCCTTTTAAGGCTATGACCAGCTACCGTGCCCTCTGGGGTCGTCACGTTTTTTGGTGTTTGAAAGAGGAAAATGTGAATGCTTGACTAAAAGGGAGGTAGTTGGTAAAAGTCTATGTAAGCACACTTAAACAAATGAATGGCTAGAACAGCTTGTGTCAGCTCTGGAGCACTTTTACTGTAGCTGACTGGCACTTTCTATTGGCTCTGGGGCCTTTCTGCTTTCTGGGTCTATCTGAGCTCCATTGTTAGCATCACTGGGCAGCTTGTCACTGACTTCAAACCACACAACTGGGTTAGAGACAATATAATTGTCTAACCTCTTTATGTCTGTATGGCACTCAGAATAACACCAATATTATTGCTACTTTTCCAGCCTCTTGCACTGAGGTGGTGTGTTTGGATTTATGGCGCTCAGAACATCTCAAGCAAGTCTTAAATATTTAAAGAAAGAATGACTAAATAACAAATGAATAATGATGAGTTATACACTGTCTGAGTCACTCACTGTTTCTCGGCCTTCTCCCTGTCATCCAGGAAAAACAGCGCAGTAGCCAGGAAAAACATGCCCCCCAGGACGATGATGAAGGGACAGAGCATGAGGGCATAGCCCAGACTGAGGAACCGCCACAGCGCCGAGGTTGCGTAGCTCTGCTGAAGGGCATCGGAGATCTGCACACAAATACACAATGACAAACACATACCACCAGCAAAACCACCACACATACGCACATAGGCAAACACAGACAAGAGAGATTTAATTCAAACTAATCATCTACCAAAAGTTCTAAAAATAGCCTGTCATGCTTCACATCACGCTATGCTCAACTCACTCATACAGTGGGAGCTCTGCAAGTCTCATCACGGACCAAATGGACATCCAGCATGATGTAAGACACCCTGTTCGGTTTTAAGCGTGGCAGGATTTTACAGCTAATAGCTCGTACTGTATTGTTGTCAAAGGCTTGGGTAACACTTGTCTGTCTGTGATGCGCGGGGCTGAGGAAAACAGCAGCTGGAGAATAGTGGGTGTAAAATGACCATTTCTGCTTTCCAGCGTCACTCACAAGGCAGCTCTCAAACATAGATCACTGTCCTGACGATCGGGACGGAGAGGAGGCTGCCGATGGTAGCTTTGAGCAGAAGGGGGCTTCTTGTCTGTGTGTGAGTGAGAGTCTGAGCAGCCATAGGTCACCCTGGCTCAAGCACATTATATCTTAGCGTCAGCAGAATGAGATTCTCCACGGAGAGAGCTGGAGAACTGCTGACAGGAGGATGTCGGAGGGAGTAAACGTGTGCGTACAGTGTTCATGTGCATGCACGTATCCCGAGGAGTGATCAGAGAAAGAGTGAGGATAGCAGAAGGAAATAAATGAAACACACGTGATTGTACGTCCAGCAGCTGTGTGTGTGGCCACTGTAGAGCTATTTCACCAGGTACGGTAAATTGCCTGCGACTTGCAACAGAACAGCTTAGCTAAAAATACATAGTGTGCTGCTGTATGCAATTATCAAGCTAGAAGGAATTTCTTGGAAGATTGCTGACAGATTGTTCCTGGCGTTTCCCTGCCACCCACTCTGCCCGTGGACATGTCCTACTCATGCAGAACAAGAGGAGTCCATTATGTGGTTATTGGGGGATTCTTCTGTGACAACTGTTTTGGTCTACGTGCTGATGGGGGGGGGGATGTTGTTACAAGCTCAGGAGAATTTCTGATGCACTTTGTTTTTTACACATCAGGACGTGGCAACTGTGTGGCATTCGGGCACCAATATTAGCAGGCGTTCCCACAAAAAGCAACTATGTGGATTGTAGAGTTGAGCACATCGTCTGCTGGTCTGCTTGGTGCACATGTCAAAACCTAATGGTGAACCAAAACGACTGACTGACTCACTCACTTTCTCCTGTGGTTGCTTAGCAATAACCACCCGTCTGTTTTCCTTGAGATTCTCCACTTTGCTCATTCACAGGATTTGTGCCAGTGTGCATAAGTGACTGTATATCTGCCCGCACTCAGCGTGCGTCACGACTACTCCATCACACTCGCGTGCTAAGCCTCAGTTCAAGATCTGAGGCAGTGAGTGGTGACGTACTTGGAGCATTCTGGCCCTTGTTGGTCGGGGGTTTGAGGAGGAGTGAGAAACCCCCGGACATTAAGAATGTCACTCAGAGGAGTCGTGAGCCCGGAGGCTGGATGGAGAACCTGGGGGACTGGCGAACTGTGGGGCCTTGACGGGGTCATTCTGGCTGGCAGTGTGTGTGGGCTGCATTAGTCTGACATTTGAAACTTGTAGAAATATTATGAGAGCAATTATATTGGGGAGCATATCATGTTGTAAGGCTGAAACTAAAGGTGTAACTAAGGATGATTTTAATTATCAATTAATCATTCATCTATTTAACTGCGCAGTCTATAAAATGGTGAAACGTGCCTGTCAAACGTTCCTCGAGCCCAAAGTGACATCTTGACATTGATTGTTTTCTCCGACCAACAGGCCAAAACCCAAAGATAATTCATTATTAATCAATTCATTGATATGAAACTGCTGTATGGAGCAACAAATCCTCAAATTTAAGACGCAGAAACCAGGAAGTGTCATCCTTTTTGTTTAAATAAATGACTTACATGCTTAATCGGGAACCAAAACAGCTGTCAGTCATTTTTCTGTGGATTGAATAATCCATTAATCTTTTCACGACTGGTTGCAATTATTACGTCAGTTTGAATTAAAGTGATCCCGACTGAATCACACAGCATTTCAAAGTAATGTATCTCTCTTGTGTCAACGGGACGTTTGGAGAATATAGGTTGACACCTTTTTTATTTTATTTGATCTGCAGGAACAATGCAGAGTTGGAGTCTGTTTCCCAGTATTTAGATTTTTTTTTGTCTTCTAAAGAGCTTGTCAGTACTTGGACATAACTTACTGCTTCTTTTATCTGGCGTCGACAGTAGTTTAACACTTCCATTTAGGGAAAAACAGGACACTTTGAATGCAGCTCGACAGACAGCTGCGTCTGTTGCCAGGCTGTCAGGTCCTGACAGTGGATCTCCAGCATCAGTTAATTCACTAATCAAAGACTTCCACTTTGTCTCTGTTAACGTGACCTAGGCTGTGAGCCAGAGGCACAACAACAACATAATGGAACACTGAGGTAGTGTATTCTCTCCCAGAAAGTTACTGGCACATCATAGAAACTGATATGAAAAGTTAACCATTCGGATGAGACATGCAGTATGTCTTTGATGTTTGTTTTATGTTGTTTGTGCCAAACAGCATTCGGAAAATGTACCTCCATGGAGTTACTATTTAACTTCAGACAGGTTTATTCTCTGTTGGGAATGAGAGGAATGTAGCTCGACAGTCTGAGGTGGATCCTGTTTTACACTCCATTAAATAGCAAGCCCCCTGGATATATGCATGGGGGGAAGGGGAGGGAGGGGGGGCAGTTGGGGGTTGAGTGACCCTGACCTTGAGAAGCCTAGCTTCCCAGTAAGAACTCCTCTCTCATCTCCTGACCAATCAGTAACAGCGGCCCCTCCTGGGAGCCATCAGATGTGGGCCTACTAGAAACCGCCACTAACAGCCTGAAGAGCAGCGGTGGAATCACAACGCCGCCCCCCCCCACCCCCCCTGAGACCTGTGCTAAAAGCTTGTACTTCACTTTGCCCTGGCCCACTTAACGCAATGCCTGAACTGGTATCTGAATACATGGTGTGTATGAACGGGCCGCTTACATACACGCTGAAGCTGAGATTTATGACCTGGGAGGAAATTCCCCCCCCCCACACACACCCTGAGATTCTTCTGGAAGAGTCTTACCAGGCCTATCAGGTACGGACTTCCTGCATCACCAAGGAGATGAGAGGTGAAGCTCTGAAAGGCGACTGCCGTTGCTCTCCGCGTGGGATGAACGACAAATGAACACAGAGAGAGAGAGAGAGAGAGAGAGACGGAGGGGGAAAAATACATGAGGTGGTGTGAGGTGATGATGAGACAGAGGTAGAAAGATTCACTCAGCCATGTTAAAACCACTCTTGCTTCTTCAGTTATGTACACAGAAGCCACCTCATTGGTTCAGAACACCCCAGGCAGACCTGTCACTCAAACGTCAGTAATGGTTTATCTCCTTCTCTACATACTCACCACAGTCTCCAGCCTTGTTACAAATTTAGGCACTTTTTGGTCCACCGACCTTACTGGAAGACTACTTTCATTTAGCTTACTTTTCACTTAAGCTAAAAACATACATCAGATGTGTTTTCATGAAAAGTGTATTAATCAATCATGGTGAAATATCAGCCCCACCCAAACCAGTCAACTCACAACACTGTGTCTAATTAGATTGCCTCCGTTTGGTGTAGTTTGGTGTAGTTGGTTGCAGGAATTTCCACTGACCCAGTGGCTAAGTATAGGTTCTCAGAACTTACCATTAAAATGTCTGCTGTTATGGCCCAGTTCAGGAAAAGCAGCGTCTCGCCTATAAAGATGCAAACCTAAATAAAGCAGAAAAAAAGAGTCTATTTAGTGGTGCTAATTAAGATCAGCCAATTTTCACTGCACAAAAGACTGGTAGGCAGACATGAAGCCAAATAAGGAGGGTGCAGATATTGCTACTGTGTGTGGGAATCCAATGCTGAATAAAAGTGCTTTGGTTGCTGTGGTTTGAAAACATGTGATTATGCTGTGGCCCAATTACACATGGAGGTGCAGGCCCTTCATTTTGGTCCCATTGAGCCTACAAGCTGAAAAACAGCACAGGAAGATAAGGATGGTTTATTCTTGTCAAAGCCGTATATATTCAATGTGGGAATCTGAACACTTCCTAAGTTTAAATCCAGCTACGTTTGCATTTATGTCCTACTGTAGTTCTGAATGGGTGGAACACAAAACTTAAGCTTTAAATCACATGGTAGACTTGACGCACAGCGTTATATGTGCAAGTAGGCTACTGTTTGTACACCGGCTGGTACCAGCTGGTGTACATGGCCACTTTATTAAAAACAGACCAAGAGGGATTTGGTTTGCAGTGGAATCTCGCGCGTCTGTATTGGCTGGTTTCATCTGGCACAGTTTGACATGGCAGGTTGATGTGTGGACGCTGCTGGGGAATAACCCTTCTGCCAGTGTGCCAGACCTACAGTACAGTACAGAGAGCTCCAGAAGGAGTCTGACAGAGGAGATGTAGACAAGTGTGTTCTGAGGGCTGCGAACCAGACACCGTGACCGACATGTTGCCCAGCCTTTCCTCAGATTAGCTGTGTGTTGACGAGACAACAGCTGCGAGGGGGCAATGGTTCCACAGCCACGTCACGCCTCATAACATGACACATCTGTCAGTGCTTCGCAATGAAACCTGAGCTGATCCCATACAACTGCTGCAGTACTGTACAATGATTTAACATGGGGGTGTAGAGTAGTCCGAGGAACGTCAGGGCCTGTTATGGTTTAACTACTAATACTGTCTCAAAATTCTTAAATGGTCCTGGGTAAGATCTGAGACATTGAGAGCATCTGATGCCTGCATCTTTACCTCTTTGTGACCAATGCAAAGATAGAAATCTGGTGTCACTTAAATGCATAAAAAGCAAAAACCCTGTCTGTCACACAGCATCTTTCTAGAATTAAGTCTGTTGTCAAGTAATTAACATGGACACCTCAGGTCTAATTGGCTGAGTCATGCCTCGCATCAAACAACTGATGAATGTGCTCCTTTGACCTCATGGGAGTTCATTCATTCATTTAATCAAAAAGCAAGTCATTATTTATCATTTAGTAACTTTTTTCAGCAGCTGTTGAAAATCAATACGCTCCATATACTCCCTACAGTATATGGAGCATGGCACATTTAATTAATAAGGTAATTATTTAAAATAGTCATTATTTGTTGATTTAAATGGCGTGTTATCACAGTTTTATAAAAGCAGTCATTGTCAAACATACCTCACACATACTTTAGTTTT